>NC_087171.1:2068587-2083587 GCF_035594125.1 Scylla paramamosain | reverse complement strand
TATTTCACGATAGATTATTCAAATTACACGCGAGGAAACGGTTGTAGAATTGTTGGGAAATCCTTCACTCTTATGAATCAAAAAAACATTTTTTTCCATAGTATCGTCAACCTATGGAATGGGACTTCCTCGAGACATGATATAATGCTATACCGTAGAGAATTTTAAACGCCGTCTTGATAAATATTTTGCCTCAAATCCGCAGTAAACAACGTTTGTTTGTTAGAGATTAAAACGCCTCACCTGCAGGTAATGGAGGCACCTCATTTCATTTATTTTCATTATTTCCTATAAAAATTTCTTTCGTTTTTTTTTTTTTTTTACTTCTCTCACCCCGTTGTGAAAGCTTTTTAAACCTTCACTCGCCCTATGGTCTCTCGGCTAACACACTAACACAGTAAGCATCGCTAAATATAATTATGAATAACCAATAACTTAGCTGTGGTACACGTAGCTAGCCGGGAGCTGTGATGGCCGGGGTAGTAATTCCAAGTCGCTGATGTTCCACTACCAGCGGCTGATCGTGTTACGTAACAAAGACAGCTTCCTTGCGGTTATCCTTGGTTCTGTGTTTCTAAGTTCTTATTAACTTAGTTAATTTAACAAGTGGAAGCGGTACAGTGGCAAGAATACGTCTTAATAGGACTTGTTGTGATGGTTTCTGACGACTGCTTCCTGCTTCCTGGCTTCCGTGTCACGTCAAAACATATGCTTTACGCTTTCCGCCTCCTTCTACCATTTTTTTTTTCTTAATTGAATGACTAATATTTAATTTTTACTATATTGACCTTAATTAGCCCTTAATTTAACACTACAATTTATATATAAACCGCACCATAAACGAATAAGGAATTGATATTATGCGTCATACTTGTGGAAATTTCGAAATCCGTAAGGTATTTTTTTTTCAGATCTTTTTCCAGTATGGCTTATACCGTAGGAAGTGGAGGAGGCAGTAGACACCTGCCGAAACGATAATTACTCCCAGTGAGGTCTGAAGCACTGTTCAGGGGGTGCTGTGAACTTATCATTAAACCCAGCTGTGACCTCACTGAACGTTTCCCTTTGTGTCTCACAACACAAGGGGGCAGTCACAGCCTGCCCTCTAAAGACAACTCTCTTCCTCCACACAAAACTACAAGCACCTAATAACACACACACCATTCACTCAAGAATTTCAAAATTATTATGGCGACTCCTACACCAGCCTCGGAGTCCCCATCTGGGGAGGGGACCATAAATGTCCCCAGGTTGGACTGCATTTCCGTCAACGACCCTAAGTGTCTTGACACCCCCCTCAACTTTTCCTTCATTAACTTCTGCAACATTCGCGGTCTAAGATCTAATTTTCAATCTGTAGAACACCACCTCTCTTCTTCTAAACCTCATTTTCTTTTCCTCACTGAAACTCAGGGGTCTGAGGCAAATGAGAGTATCCCCTTTTGTGTTCCCTTTTACTTTCGCTATTCTCATTTTCAATCCAAAGCTGGATATTGCGTTTATGTGCACAATGACTTAACCTGCTCTCGTGCCCACGCTCTTGAATCTTCTGAGTTTTCCACCATCTGGCTACGACTACAGAGTCACTCTCAAACTAAATTTATCTGTGCTGTATACCTCTCACCTAACTCCTCTGACTATAAGAAATTCTTTGACTACTTAACTTCAATTTGGAGCACATTCTGACTCTCTTCTCTTTTGCAGAGATCTCCATTCTTGGAGACTTTAATGTTCACCACCAGCTTTGGCTTTCCTCTCCCTTCACTGACCATCCTGGTGAACTAGCCTTCAACTTTGCTATCCTCCACGACCTACTCGTATTCCTGACCGTCTTGGAGATATGCCCAACATTCTTGACCTTTTCCTGACCTCTAATCCTTCTGCTTATGCTGTCACCCTTTCTTCTCCGTTGGGCTCCCCCGATCACAATCTCATCTCTGTATCTTGTCTTATCGCTCCAGTCCCTCCTCAGGATCCCCCTAAGCGAAGGTGCCTCTGGCATTTTGCCTCTGCTAGTTGGGGGGACCTGAGGAGATATTTTGCTGACTTGGAATGACTACTGCTTCCGTGTCAGAGACCCGTCTTTGTGTGCTGAGCGCATAACAGAGATGATAATGTCTGGCATGGAGGCGTACATTCCTCACTCTTTTTCTCGACCTAAACCTTCCAAACCTTGGTTTAACACAGCTTGTTCTCGTGTTATACATGATAGAGAGGTGGCCCACAAAAGGTACCTAATCCTTCCATCACCAGAATCTCATGCACTTTATATTTCTGCCCGGAACCATGCCAAGTCTGTTCTCCAACTAGCCAAAAACTCCCTCATTAACAGAAAGTGTCAAAACCTTTCAAGATATAACTCCCCTCGTGACTTCTGTCATCTAGCCAAAAATATCTCCAATAACTTTGCTTCTTCTTTCCCTCCTTTATTTCAACCAGATGGCACCACTGCTATCACATTTATTTCTAAAGCTGAACTCTTCGCTCAAACTTTTGCTAAAAACTCTACCTTGCACAATTCTGGGCTTGTTCCTTCCGTTCCTCCACCCTCTGACTACTTCATGCTACCTATTAAAATCCTTCGCAATGATGTTTTCCATGCCCTTGCCGGCCTAAACCCTCGGAAGGTTTATGGACCTGATGGGGTCCCTCCTATTGTTCTCCAAAACTGTGCCTCCGTGCTTGCACCTTGCCTAGTCAAACTCTTTCAGCTCTGTCTGTTAACATATACCTTTCCTTCTTGCTGGGAGTTTGCCTACATTCAGCCTGTTCCTAAAAAGGATGACCTTTCTAATCCCTCAAACTACCGTCCTATTGCTTTAATTTCCTGCCTATCTAAAGTTTTTGAATCTATCCTCAACAGTAAGATTCTTAAATACTTCACAACCTTCTATCTGATCGCCAGTATGGGTTCCGTTAAGGCCGCTCTACTGGTAATCTTCTGGCTTTCCTTACTGAGTCTTGGTCATCCTCTTTTAGAGATTTTGGTGAAACTTTTCATGTTGCCTTGGACATATCAAAAGCTTTTGATAGAGTCTGGCACAAAGCTTTGATTTCCAAACTACCCTCCTACGGTTTCTATCCTTCTCTCTGTAACTTCATCTCAAGTTTCCTTTCTGACCGTTCTATTGCTGCTGTGGTAGACGGTCACTGTTCTTCTTCCAAATCTATTAACAGTGGTGTTCCTTACCACTCTCTTCTTATTATTCATTAATGATCTTCTAAACCAAACTTCTTGTCCTATCCACTCCTACACTGATGATACCACCCTGCACTTTTCCACGTCTTTTCATAGACGTCCAACCCTTTAGGAAGTAAACATTCCACGCAGGGAAGCCACAGAACGCTTGACTTCTGATCTTTCTAAAATTTCTGATTGGGGCAGAGCAAACTTAGTATTGTTCAATGCCTCAAAAACTCAATTCCTCCATCTATCAACTCGACACAGCCTTCCAGACAACTATCCCCTCTTTTTCATTGGCACTCAACTGTCCCCCTCTTCTACACTGAACATCTTCGGTCTGTCCTTTACTTATAATCTGAACTGGAAACTTCACATCTCATCTCTAGCTAAAACAGCTTCTATGAAGTTAGATGTTCTGAGACATCTCCGCCAATTTTTCTCACCCCCCCCCAGCTGCTAACTCTGTACAAGGGCCTTATCCATCCATGTATGGAGTATGCTTCACATGTCTGGGAGGGTTCCACACACAAAACCAAAGTTAGTCAAATCCTTCGTCAAAACAACTGTGACTAATGTATTAGTCATTTCATGCGATCGTTGCTTCCTTGTAATTATTGGTTAAACACGTTTACACACTTGCTTTGCGATGAAAATCGCTCCGTTTGAAATGTTTGTAATATTTTATGAAATAATATGATGTTATGTATGACAATATAGTACATCAAGCGTAGTTTGGGACCATTTCCGCAATTTGAATCTACCGCCTTTGACGTGGCATCCCGCCAGTAGAGGGGAGTAGTAGCGTCGCCACTCGCCAGTCCAGCAGCCATCATTCAAAGCTCAAGACAAGGACCCACGTGGACTGTGCCTCGTTCATTTCTGGTAAGTTAATCATTGATGTTGTTTCTGTATTGATTAATGTTGGATAGTTATGGCTGAAGTTTGTGTGTAGAATCAGTACATGCAGTTGTGGGGCTGTATGATGCCGATATGTTCTTGCTTGGGTAGGGGCATATTATGCAATGTTACAGGAGGCTGCAATGGTCATCTGTAATCACTTTGGTTCTTGAAGCTTGTGAAGGGCCAGAATGCATATTCCTGAAGTCTGGAAGGAATCGTTCGCCAGCCTGTATGGACACTAGGCTGTAGCTCCAAAACTAACTGTAGGATTCTCTCTAAAATAGTCTCATTGAGATTCTCGCACAAAATTACCTATACGTAATTTGATCTAACCTAACCCAACCGCTACAAGAGTAAATGGGCCGAAACATTACCAGACTTCGGGAATATGCCTCCAGAGGGATACGGGTTAAGGTCGCTTCACACACATCAGTGCCGTATTCGTTCCGTGCTGTTCAGTGCTTCAGTGTCAGTAAAAAAAAAATTCGTCATTTTGGAATTCGGCGGAAGCATTTACACACGTCCGGCGAAGTACCGTGTTTTGACAGAAGTGATTGTTACATCTCCGTTCCGTGAAATGGAATATCGTCGTCACTGGTATTTTAAAAATTTTCACGGATGTCGGACGAGTGTTTGAAATAAAATAGAAGAAATTGAAATGGTGATAAATACTCTTTTTAACTGATGTAATTAATCACATTGTACATTATACCATAATTAATCACATTTTACATTATACCTTACCACAACACACCACATCACACCACACCACATCATAACACACCACACCATACCACACCACACCACACATCACTGAGCAATGTCACCAAACAGTTTTTGGACATTCTTAAGTACTGGAAAATTTTTGTTTCATCATTAATTAATTCCTCGTACAGAGTAGCAAAATCTCCTTCAGTTTCTCTTTTTCTTCCACGTTTCATGTACCCACTTTTCTTTTCTTTATTTTTTGTTAAGCAAGCATCTTGCTCTTCATCAAGAATTATGAGAATCATAGCCAACTCCACGTCTGAAAGGATATGTGTGCATAGACGTCACGAAAGCGACATGGATATCACTGACACTAAACCTATACGATACTAATACGGCACTGATAGGTGTGAAACCACCTTTCAGTGTACTATTCAGGTAGTGTACCCACTATCTGCCAATTTCACTGGGACAAAAGCACAATTAGGTGATTGTTAAGAACAACAATAATAATAATAATAATAATAATAATAATAATAATAATAATAATAATATAATAAAAGGAGTTAAGCCATCTATATAGTTAGCTAGATTGATATTATCATTATTATTGTTATCATCATTATTACATATCAAGGTATCGTGACATTATTATTAATAATGTTATTATTATTATTATTATTATTATTATTATTATTATTATTATTATTATTATTGTTATTATTATTATCATTATCATATTTCAGCTATCCAACATCAGAACAGTATATGAATATGGCAAATGCTGTTTTGACATCATTTCCTGCCATCCTGAGAAACAGTGATCTCGAGGAGCATGAATTGCAGCTGCAATGGAAATTGCGCATCCAGCGCAAGTTTCAGAATTCAAGAAAGAGGCAGGATTCCTCAGTGACTGAGGTGACGTCAAGGAAAGAGAAGATCCCTTGCATAGCGCCAAAAGAGACTACGTGTCCACTGATGTATGGAGTAAAGGCTTACCTTCCACCAAGGCCCCATTCAGAAGATGGTGAGTCATTAGAGAGACATAGACAGTGGCTTGCTCTACATTGGATGAAGAAAGATCCCGAGTTAGATAAGGTATGTGATATTTGTACGCTTGATTTATCTTTTTTATATATCAGAGACTTCTTTACTGGTGTTGTTTAAAAATAACTGCTCTTATGTAAGCAATTTCAATGGTACTGGTGGATAGGCACTGAAAAATGATGCTCATATATATATATATATATATATATATATATATATATATATATATATATATATATATATATATATATATATATATATATATATATATATATATGAGGGAGAGAGGGAGGCTGGCGGGACAGTGAACTTATGAAAACTAATTTTACTTTAATGATTTTCCTCAGGCTGAACGCCTCATGCAGTTGACACTCTGAGAGACGCAAAAAAATAATGAATGGGAACATTCTTGAGGCAGAAATCCTGAACTTGTACCCGTGGATTCAGACTTTTGATGGCGTAAGTGTGTATATATGTACACTTTATGGATTTTGCTACATATTGTTACTAATTGTCA
Organism: Scylla paramamosain; assembly: GCF_035594125.1. NCBI lineage: Eukaryota > Metazoa > Arthropoda > Malacostraca > Decapoda > Portunidae > Scylla > Scylla paramamosain. The sequence continues at coordinate 2,077,231 of NC_087171.1, read as the reverse complement.
ACTTTATTTGTAGGGCTATAATGTATATAGCTATTTATATTTTATAGTAGGTAATTGATATTTAACTACCGGTACTTCCATTCTCCCTCTCAGGCTCAAAGGCCTCAGTGACGGGAGATGAGCACTCATAACTAAGTACAGTTATTGCAGATGCTCATCTCTGTAACCTTCACTTATAATTATTTGATGTTTATATCTTTACAGATAATCAAGGAGGTCCTGAGATTAGAACCACAAGCGGATGAACCAGACCCAAGAGTAGCAGTTTTGAACGCCTGTGCTAATTACCGTCAACTACCGTCAACTACCGTCAACTGCCGTCAACTACCGTCAACTGCCGTCAACTACCGTCAACTGCCGTCAACTACCTCCTCCCTCCAACCTTCCCTATCCCCTCCCTCCCTACCGTCAACTATGGAGAGAGAAAGAGAGAGAGAGAGAGAGAGAGAGAGAGAGAGAGAGAGAGAGAGAGAGAGAGAGAGAGATAATAATATTATTATTATTATAACAATAATAATAATAATAATAATTATTATTATTATAACAATAATAATAATAATAATAATTATTATTATTATTATTATTATTATTATTATCATTATTATTATTATTATTATTATTGGGAGCCGCCGTGGTACAGTGGCACCGCGCGCGCTTTGGGGGCCAAGTGGTCATCAGGCGCACGGGTTCGAATCCTGACTACGGTCCGAGGGTAGGAAGGGCATCCACTCGGGGTAACGGTTCCCAAATGCCAAATCCAAAAGTCCTTCATCAGGAGGCACCGTCTCAGCCCTAACAGACTAGGGAAAACTAGACATAAAAAAAAAAAAAAAATTATTATTATTATTATTATTATTATTATTATTATTATTATTATTATTATTATTATCATTATTATTACACACACCCACACCCAGACACACATGCACACACGCTTGTCGCCTTATCTCCCATCTCATCCCTCCTCCCTCCCTTCCCACTACCCTTCCTCAACACTACCCAGATGTGGACACATCTGGGTAGTGTTGAGGAGATGCATCTTTGGAGTCCAAATCACTTTGTCCCACTACTGCAAAACTCAACAACTGACAGGAACCCTACAGTCGTCAGTTATGAATCTTCACCCAAAGAACTTCAAGAAACATCATGTTTACTACATACAACTAAAAATTCCCCCAACATGTCATCCATCAACCCGCCAAGCCTTCCAAATGACTCTCTACCTTCAGTGAGACTTCCATATGGCACATCTACTCCACTCAACCATCAACAACAGGATAGTTCTGATGAGGAATTCAAAATACCACCACCCAAACCCAGACTCAAGCCAGGATTCCAGAATTTGAAGAAAAGTTTCCTAGAACCTCAAGAGTTATTTGATACTGTGAACACTCTCAAGCCACTTTACTGTACAATCCCTTCAGGTGAGAAGAATAATGTCTTCTTTACACTAAAGAACGACTGGAACATCAAAAATCGGCAGAAGAAAGGCAAGGCTGACTATACGGACGACTGTGGTGCGTGGGAGAGTAAAACAGTCAACAAAGAAGACAGAATTCCTTCTAGGACATAATGGATTGGAATTCGTTGTAAAAAAAAATTATGTATGGTGCAAGCGTCGAGGAAACAGTCAGCCTTTGGAGCCACAGCCATTGGCTGAGGATGTAGTAATTTTTAAGAGATCGTATGCTACATTGAAACGCGACTCAACATACAAGCGTCGAATCAGCTGGTTTGAAAATCTCCCCATCAAATACAAGGAAAAGTCTCAAATTGCAGTTGTTGAGTACCTTGGTTGTCTCCCCAACTCTTACAGCATCCATGGCAATACTCGGAAGACAGAGGCAGCATACAAAAAAACAACACCAGCAGTTAAGGAGGCTATAGAAAATGGACTCACACATGGGACTAAGCCATTTAACTTGTATAGTGATCAGCTGTTAAACAATTCAGACCACTGCCCACGTAATCTAAAGCAAGTGTATAATATCAAACAGAAAGTACAACGTGAGGCACGTAAGGTGGCAGGCGAAGAAGATGGGCATCGACAGAACTCTGCTGATCACATCCAAGCAGTCATGAAAATGTTTGGTCAGAATCCCTACATACAAGACATAGTGCATATTCCTGGCAAACCACCAGGATTTATCTTATACACGGAGCAGCAGATGAAGGATGTAGCTGACTTTTGTACATTATCACAAGGCTTGCAGAATGTTCTTGGTATTGACCGAACATTCAACCTAGGAGAATGTTATGTCACAGTAACTGTGTACAAGCACCCTAAGCTACTGAGGACAGTTTCACTGCAGTCACCAATTATGCTAGGACCTGTTTATCTTCACTGGGATGGCTCTTATCAAACCTATCATCGCTTTTTCTCTCACCTACAGGGTAGGCTAGATACTCTGGCTTTATCGGGAGCTGAACTGGCCATCAGTGACCTCATCGTTGGTTCAGATGAGGAAAAGGCACTTACAAAAGCCATACAGCGCTGCTTTTCAGATGTTTCCCTCATACTTTGCACACGTCACCTAGAAGAGAATGCCAAGAGACAACTTCAGAATAAGGTGGGAGCTAGCCATAAAGTGAAGATGGATATCATAAAGGATATTTTTGGCAAACATGGACTTGTCTGTGCAGAGGACTCATTCACTTTTGATGATAGTTCTGAGGCAATAATAGACAAATGTGAGGAACTGGTTCCACAATTTCTTCCATATCTTCGTGAAAGACTTCTGCCAATCATTAGAACATATGTATTCCAACCAAGAATGAAACACAAACAAGTACCTCAGCACTGGACAAACAACAATTGTGAGACGATGAACTTCATCTTGAAAACAGCCGTTAATTGGAAACCAGAGAAGCTTCCTGACCTTGTTGATAAACTTCACAGGATTGTCAAAACACAGTTTGCGGACATGCGTCGAGCTCTCAGAGGAGAAAGCAACTTCCAGCTAGCTCCTGCCTTCAGTAAATTCAAAATAACTATCAGTGCCTGGAACAACAAGACTGAAGATGAAAAGGAAGCCTGCTTCACCAAGTTCTTAAATGCAAAAATTAAGGATGACAACAACTATATTACCTCAACTGATGGCCAGTTGTCCATTCCAAAACCTCAGCGGTTGGCCAAGAAACCTGGACAGAAGACTCGTGCAACAAGAACCAGAACGACTATATAGACTATATAGAAATATAGGCTCCCAATAATTGCCATTCTCAAAAAAAAGAAAAGCAGTTCCTCTGTATATGGAAACCTTACTTGAACTCTATGACCACGATGAAAGTCAATGTGAGTAATGTTTAGTTCAACTTGTTCATTTCAGTAGCTTGTAGCAATTTAATATATGTATCTTTTCATCATTAGCAATGCATCTTTCACTTTTATAAGCCTAGTATTCATGAAACTATGCTGCATGCAAAAACCAAACATTGTATTAAGCATGACCTATCTAACTGTAATGCTTGCACCAATTTCTATAAAGGTACTCATTTAATTGTTAAATTCCTGCTCTTCTATCAAATTTTTGGCTGAGTGCTGTGGCTAAATGATTGTTTGTAGCATAAGTGATGTTAAAGATTTTAATAGTTGTAAAGCATCTCTCTCTCTCTCTCTCTCTCTCTCTCTCTCTCTCTCTCTCTCTCTCTCTCTCTCTCTCTCTCTCTCTCTCTCTCTCTCTCTCTCTCTCTCTCTCTCTCTCTCTCTCTCTCTCTCTCTCTCTCTCTCTCTCTCTCTCTCTCTCTCTCTCTCTCTCTCTCTCTCTCTCTCTCTCTCTCTCGTAAGGAAAGACATTATTTCTAGTGTAAATAAACCGAATAGGCTGTCCAATTTGAAATTTAAAATGTAAATATTATCAATCATTTTAGAATTGTTAGCTGCATCCTCTTCCCTTGCAGTCCAATAAGACAGGTCACTAATTCGCGTGGAGATAGAATTCTTGGAGTGCTGGTGCAAGTGCAAACAGTCTGATAAAGGTTTTTTCCATGGTTGTGATGAAGTTCAGGACTTCTCACACTGTTTTGGTGGATATGATGAGAAGAATCGGGGGTTCGGAACATCAGTGCGTTATGTCGGGGCATGTAGGTTCGGCTGGGGTTTTCTTTCTTTCTTTCTTTTTTTTTTTTTTTTTCGATCAGTACTCATCATATTCTTATGAGGACTTGCTAGACGAAGCATTACTGCATTATGATATTACCCAAATAGTGTCTCAAGTAAAAAATATAACCGCATACTCGTATAAAAGATTTGCTGCTGTGACACAAAGGACAAAAATCATTAGTATACTGGTCGTTCTGAGCATTCAATCAAAATGCTTGTCATTCATATAATTAGTAGAACCATCGAGGAGCTTTATTTTTGTTAATTCTTATGTGATAAAGCAATAATTACAGGAGGCTTTTAAAAGACTGGTACTCAAATTAGTGGACTGTCCTATTGGATGTGACCATATCTTCACTTTTTCCTTACACAGTTAATTTTCTTTTGTTTATTTGATTTACTTATTATCATATTTATTTATATATTTATTTATTTGCACCAGATGCTCGCTTAGTTATATTGGGGTTACTTCACCTGCTTGGAGAAAGGAAAGACTCCATTTTTACTAAGGTTAAATTTCAGTACCTTTGATTTTAGAGTGGTGTGTATATATTGAAATTTCCGAATATATTATCACCTTAAGATATACATCTACATATAAATTTTATTTTAATGTCAAAATGTTATTAATGTTTACACTATTATTTCTTCCTTAAGGTACCAGAAGAAGAACTAAGAGCAGGGCAGTCTAGTGTGTATTTGATGGTGCACCTGTAGTTGAACCAACATGTATTTCTATGGCTGTAGTCTCGTTGGTAGCAGGGCTTTATGTGTTTAATATTGAACACCCAAAAAATTGTGAACATTTCCTCCGTTTCACAACATCCCATCTCTTAGGTATCAAGTATGACAGAGGTAACACTTCAAAAACAAGATCTCTACTTGTAAAACTCAATGAAGTAAAGACAGAATTGAGCTACAAAAATGCATAAATCTGCTTCAAAATATATTCAACTCCACACATAATGCCTCTCTCTCTCTCTCTCTCTCTCTCTCTCTCTCTCTCTCTCTCTCTCTCTCTCTCTCTCTCTCTCTCTCTCTCTCTCTCTCTCTCTCTCTCTCTCTCACACACACACACACACACACACACACTAGTCAATTACTAGTTAAAGATTAATCAGTGAAATAAATACATAACATTATGTTAATAAGTTTTCTAAAAGGAAAAGGAAATACTTGTACTTCCCCTTCCTCCCACCCAGTATTCATGAAATCTTACTGAATTGTTATCTTATATATATATATATATATATATATATATAATATATATATATATATATATAATATATATATATATATATATATATATATATATATATATATATATATATGTATATATATATATATATATATATATATATATATATATATATATATATATATATATATATATATATATATATATAATATATATATAATGAATGGAGAGTAGACACTCTCTCTCTCTCTCTCTCTCTCTCTCTCTCTCTCTCTCTCTCTCTCTCTCTCTCTCTCTCTCTCTCTCTCTCTCTCTCTCTCTCTCTCTCTCTCTCTCTCTCTCTCTCCAAATTGGGAAGTATTCTTCATGTACCATATGATGCATATATTTTATTTTTTTATGCATTTTTTACCTTTTTTTTTTTTTTATTTCTCTATGTTATTGCAACTGATACGTGAAGCTTCTTTATTACTGTTCTGAGCATTTCTGTAGATTTGTTTAGTTAGTATATCCCATAGAAATACTCATTTTCTTTTTTTGTGTGGCTTTAAAGGATTAATGGTGACATATGGATATGATCTGGGTTAAAAGCTTGTACAAATAAGGTTAAATGTCTATTTTTGCACTGGTTGTTTCCCTAAGTTTCTTAAAAGTACTGTGATATAATGATTAGCAGTGGACTAATTAATTATTCTTTACAGGGTCTGTAACTCCTTACATTTAATTTATGTTTACTTACATATTTTTTCCATTAGTTTATGAATGGGAGGAAGGTTTAATATTCATATCTTAAGAGATGCTTACTTTCTTTTCCACATTGCAAGTTTTAGTGATTAATAATCACAAATGTGTATTATTTACTTAATGGCTTGTCAAAACAGGTTGTTTTTGTGTTGCTTTTTTTTTTCTCATACTAGGATGAATTGTTACTAATGGAGTTTATTTTTTACATCTGTTTTATATATCATTACAGTTTTGAGGGGAGCTTTCTGTTAAATGTTCAAGTGAAGAACATATTATACTGTAGATGATAAAAATTATAGTGTTTATTTTATTTATTTTTTTTTAATGCAATGAAATGGAGGGAACATTTAATTGTATATGAATATATTGAATTTCTTACCTATTTGTTTCCCTAACCTTCAGACAGCAGTAGCTAGCTGTTAGTATTAAAGGTACTAATGATTCATCATCTGCCTAAGAAAGACTAATTAATTAGTCATTTAATTGACTAACCTATGATCCACTTTACTAATGTGGTTAGTAGAAGCAGTGAACAGTACGAAGGCATTAGTCAGATATATTTGAGTAAGACCATACTCAGGTTGAGTGCTCAGTTAGTCACAAATTGATTAACATTATGTTAGTCACTGTGACTAATGCTGCCACTCGTTCTAGACCCCATTGGTTTTACTAAGAAAAGTTATCACGACTAACTTTGGTTTTGTGTGCATTCATACTGCTCTTCTAGACAGGGTGGAATCAAAAGCTTTTCGTCTCATCAACTCCTCTCCTCTAACTGACTGTCTTCAGCCTCTCTCTCATCGCCGCAATGTTGCATCTCTAGCTGTCTTCTACCGCTATTTTCATGCTAACTGCTCTTCTGATCTTGCTAACTGCATGCCTTCCCTCCTGCGGCCTCGCTACACAAGACTTTCTTCTTTCACCCCAATTCTGTCCACCTCTCTAACGCAAGAGTTAACCAGTATTCTGAATCATTCATCACTTTCTCTGATAAACTCTGGAACTCCCTGCCTGCTTCTGTATTTCCACCTTCCTATGACTTGAATTCCTTCAAGAGGGACGTTTCAAGACACTTATCCTTCAATTTTTGACTACCGCTTTGGACCCTTTTTATGGGACTGGCATTTTAGTGGGCATTTTTTTTTTTTTTTATCGGACTTTTGTTGCCCTTGGCCAGTGCCCCTCTTACATAAAAAAAAAAAAGGGAGAGAGCCTTCTGCTTTGCTGTCCTTTTCTTTTACTATCCCTTTAGTAGTCTTAGGACAGGTCACCTCGTGAGGACAGCAAGGTCTGTTGTGGCCTGTATTTCTATGTAACTTTCTCTCTCTCTCTCTCTCTCTCTCTCTCTCTCTCTCTCTCTCTCTCTCTCTCTCTCTCTCTCTCTCTCTCTCTCTCTCTCTCTCTCTTTTTTTACCTTTGAAGTTGAAATGATACACGCACAGAGACGTGAAGAGAAAATGACGAATCGAATGGGAAAAAAGATATGTGGGTAGAGAGATGAACAGATAGATAAACACATGGATGGCAGAGAGATGAGCAATCTTTTTCCTCTTTTTATTATCTTTGAAGTTTAAAAAAACATGTCTCCTTTTTGATGGAAATATAATAAACTGAAAACAAACAGCTTTCTGTTTGTCACCCAGGCGGCCTCATTTATCTTCCTGTGCCATCCTTCCCTCCCTACTCCCTAATCGAGGCCTGGGATACCTGATGCAGTCAGTACCTTGCAGGTTGATCTAGTATGATAACGGCAAATTGCACACCACACACACACCAATCAGAGACCATATCCTAAAACGCTTTTGTTCCACATCCGACAGTTTTTCAAAAGGGTCCAGTTGACGTTACACGGGTTTATAAGTGTGTTTTTTTTTTAAGATTCTAATGATAAATAAACAAGAATTCTACATTATTAACAGGAGAAACACTCTTGGGAATCCGGCTGATTATCTTTGTGACCTCTGAAAATAGGCGTGGTGAAAGAACAAAGCTTTTCTGAATAAGGGCCAGAGAGAGAGAGAGAGAGAGAGAGAGAGAGAGAGAGAGTAAGGACCGTCTGATGAATTGATGCATCTCCCTCGCTCACTCCAAGGCTTCAGGGATGATGTTCTGGCGCCATTTGGTCCTTGGCTGTCTGTGGTTTGGCGGCTGGCAGTGTTTGGGAGGCCTCTAAACTGTTTATTAAATGTTTTTCTCTCTCTCTCTCTCTCTCTCTCTCTCTCTCTCTCTCTCTCTCTCTCTCTCTCTCTCTCTCTCTCTCTCTGTTTCTTCTGTTAATAATGTTGAAGCATTGTTTTATCTATCACTAAGAACCATAAAAAACACCGTTAAAAACCAGTGTTATATCAACTAGAGCCTTTTGAAAGTAGTCGAAGTATGACGCAGATGTGTTTCAGAATATGGTACAAAATCACAAGACATTACATAATACTGCCACACTAGAGTGAAGCAAGCCATGCTACCATATCCAGACTACAACACACCAAGACCAGACCAGACCAAACGGGAGTGACGGAGAGGGAAAGAAAGAATATTGTGAAATCCAAATAGACCGAGCGATGTGGGATGAGGAGGAAGGAGGGGCGGAGGACAGGCGGGGA
>NC_087171.1:2061087-2063587 GCF_035594125.1 Scylla paramamosain | reverse complement strand
TTTCTCCTAATTTATCTTTCTCTTTTCACTCCTTTACCTCCATGAATATCAAAGCACCACGCTGGGGGCCTGGGGGGGAAGGGAAACTTGATTATGGCAGTGGTACCATCCTGTATATAGCTGTGTGGCGTTGAGGAAAAAAATAGTATCATCTCGTACTAGGAAGATTAATGTGGGAGGTGAGGTAAGACCCGCGCCACCAAGGCCTGAAAGGCGTGTGTGTGTATGTGTGTGTGTGTGTGTGTGTGTGTGTGTGTGTGTGTGTGTGTGTGTGTGTGTGTGTGTGTGTATCAGCTGTGCAAAACGTGTTTGGAAAAGGAGGCAGACCAAGGAAAGGAGAGGAGAGAAGAGGAAGAGAGTAATGAATCAAGAGCTATATTCAGGTGAGAGAATTGCGTTTCTAAGTGTGTGTGTGTGTGTGTGTTCTTTTTATAAACCACGGAGGGAAGAGAAGAAAAGGGATGGTTGTGATGGTAGTCCAGGGGTTGAGGGGGATGGGGGTGGTAGTTAAGATAAGAGGAGCAACAAATGACACACTAAATACTTAGGCGGCGCTCCATAGCAGGCCACATAATGAGGTTTCCGTCTCATTGCACTCTGCGGGTCACTGCCAAAAAGAGGATGACGATCTCATTCACATTTAGAGATTCCTCGCTGAAACATTCTCTCTCTCTCTCTCTCTCTCTCTCTCTCTCTCTCTCTCTCTCTCTCTCTCTCTCTCTCTCTCTCTCTCATGACGTACAAAAATGTTTAGTCAAAATTATTGTTGTTCTTTTTTGTTCCGAGGTGAACCAAACAAATATATGACTTCAAAATTTTGAAAAAAAGATACATTATGGAAAGCATCGTATTTTTTTTACCAAAAAGGGTTTTCTAACACTCTGGCATTATATATATATATATATATATATATATATATATATATATATATATATATATATATATATATATATATATATATATATATATATATATATTTATATATATAAACGATAATTACTCCCAGTGAGGTCTAAAGCACTGGATCAGGGGGTGCTGTGAACTTATTAAACCCAGCTGTGACCTCACTGAACGTTTCTCTTTGTGTCTCACGACACAAAGGGGCAATCACAGCCTGCCCTCTAAAGACAACTCTCTTTCTTCACACAAAACTACAAGCACCTAATTACACACACCCTTCACTCAAAATTCAAAATCACCATGGTGACTCCTACACCAGCTTCGGAGTCCCCATCTGGAGAGGGAACCACAAATGTCCCCAGGTCGAACTGTTCTTCTGGAATCGACCCTAAGTGTGTTGACACCCCATTCAACTTTTTCTTCATTAACTTCTGCAACATTCGCGATCTTAGATCTAAATTTCAATCTGTAGAACACCACCTCTACTAAACCTCATCTTCTTTTCCTCACTGAAACTCAGGTGTCTGAGGAAACTGACAGTAGCCCGTTTTCTGTTCTCTCCTACTTTCTCTATCCTCATTTTTCAATCCAAAGCTGGATGCTGTGTTTATGTGCTCAACGACTTAACCTGCTCTCGTGCCCACGCTCTTGAATCTTCCAAGTTTTCCAAAACCTGGCTACGACTACAGGGTCACTCTCAAACTAAATTTATCTGTGCCATATACCTTTCACCTAATTCTTCTGACTATAGGAATTTTTTTTGACTTCTTAACTTCTAAAGTGGAGCACATTCTGACTCTCTTCCCTTTTGCAGAGATTTTCATTCTTGGAGACTTCAATGTTCACCACCAGCTCTGGCTTTCCTCTCCCTTCACTGACCATCCTGGTGAACTAGCCTTCAACTTTATTATCCTCCACGATCTAGAGCAACTGATGCAACACCCTACTCGTATTCCTGACGGTCTTGGAGATACATCCAACATTCTTGACCTTTTCCTAACCTCTAACCCTTCTGCTTATGCTGTTACCCTCTCTTCTCCATTGGGCTATTCCGATCACAATCTCATATCTATATCTTGTCCTATCACTCCAATCCCTCCTCAGGATCTCCCTAAGTGGAAGTGCCTCTGCCATTTTGCCTCTGCTAGTTGGGGGGGACCTGAGGAGGTATTTTGATGATTTTCCTTGGAATGACTACTGCTTCCATGACAGAGACTCGTCTGTGTGCGCTGAGCGCATATAACAGAGGTGATAGTGTCTGGTATGGAGGCGTACATTCCTCACTTTTTTTTTCTCGACTTAAACCTTCTAAACCTTGGTTTAACACAACCTGTTCTCGTGCTATACATGATAGAGAGGTGGCCCAGAAAAGATACTTCAGCCTTCCATCACCAGAATCTCGTGCACTTTATATTTCTTCCAGGAAGCATGCTAAGTCTGTTCTTCAACTAGCCAAAAACTCCTTCAATAATAGAAAGTGTCAAAATCTCCCAAGATCTAACTCCCTTCGTGACTTCTGGCATCTAGTCAAAAACATCTCCAATAACTTTGTTTCTTCTTCTTTTCCTCCTTTATTTCAACCAGATCGCACCACTGCTAT
>NC_087171.1:1921087-2056087 GCF_035594125.1 Scylla paramamosain | reverse complement strand
CTAATAGGAGAATCACAACCAATAAAAAGTCTTCTTTTTAGTGAACTTAACAATTTCATGAAACAAATACGTAAGCAACATACATGTAGCACATTTCCTAAGATGAACACAAACGAAGCTTAAAAAAATAAACTGGGGGAAACTAAAACACACACACACACACACACAAGACTAATCAGCTCGACTCAGAAAACAAAACAACTCCAGGTAGAGTGCCTATCTGCCTGGACAGACAAAGGAAGCAAGAAAAAAAAAATCGACAGTGGCAGTCGTCTCTACAGAAACCCCAGAGAGACTTGTAAGCGGTATTCTAATTAGGGCTCCGTGGATGGTCAGAGCAAGGTACTAAACTTCAAGGTATGTAACTAATACCCAGCCCTCGCCCAATTAATTGTATGGCCCATATAGACAGAATAATGTGAAAATACCAGCTCTCTCAACAATAACTCGTCTGAAACAGACTCTCAACTGAACTACATGGATGAGGCAGAGCTAATCTGCTGACAGATAGGAGCTATACAGCCTGGCTGAAATTTTGTTCTTTTTTACTGGACTACAACTTTCACTTTTCATATGTTTCAGTTTCAGCTCGCTGTTACAAGTGAAAATGGAAAAAAAAAAAAAAAATAACACTGGGTGAGCTTTGGGAAACTTATTGTAATGACACAACACTCGCTAAAGTAACAGCAGTCTTACTCAACCTCCCCACATAACTCAACCCACTATAAGGAACACGCAACAAAAATGCGGGAACTCATTGTAATATATATGTAGCATATAGTAACTTCACTCTAGAGCAACTATATATATATATATATATATATATATATATATATATATATATATATATATATATATATATATATATATATATATATATATATATATATATATATATATATATATATATATATATATATTACAGAGTATTTTGGTCATCAGAAGCTATCCAGAATAGAAAAGTAGGAAGGAGAAAGATATATATATATATATATATATATATATATAGAGAGAGAGAGAGAGAGAGAGAGAGAGAGAGAGAGAGAGAGAGAGAGAGAGAGAGAGAGAGAGAGAGAGAGAGAGAGAGAGAGAGAGAGAGAGAGAGGCGCCTAGAGCCAGAATGACGTAAGCGCCGAAAATTAAAAACGGAGAAAAACGCTGTCAGAGTTCTGCGAGTTTTAAAATGCGATATCTCTTCAGTGGATTGAGATAGAAAGTAATGACTGGTAAAAAAATATTCAGTAATTTATGCCCTTTACAACTACTTAGTTGAATTACATTATGAAGTTTCAGTTAGATTATATTATTAAAAATGATAGATAATTGCGTTTTTCTTTGATATGATTTCGTTAAGAATGTCTCACAGCTACATTGAAATTGTATCCAGCACCCACACATTGTTTATTTCCTTTATTATATCAAATTGTTTTTATTTTCTTTGTATTAAAAGGGAAATCACAACCATTAAAAAGTCTTCTTTTAAGAGAACCCATGAACTTTATTAAGCAAAAAACGTAAGCAACATACAAGTACTTCCTAACATGAACACAAAGAGAATGATACAAGCTTAAAAGAAATGAAGCTGGAAGAAACTAAAAACAAAAGAACTAATAAACGTTATGAAAATATACCGGTATAAAAGAAAATAGAATGTAAAGAAATAATAAGATCATCTGATACTTCCAAAGCTCACTTCCAAAGCTCACGTAGGCTTTTCCCATGCTCCTTCGTCTTTTAGCAATATTCTTCCTTTTTTCTTGCTCTGGAGGGTTCTGTAATATAGATGCTTTGCTGAGTGTGGTCTGATGTTGTACTGGGTTGTACTTTCTTGTACTGGGGCATGTTAGTGTGCCTCGTGTTTGGTAGTGCTACTCTGTGCTGGTAATAAAAGTAAGACAATGTTTTGTTGCCCTTTCCTCTCTCTGTAACCTATTGAGTCCAGACAGGTGTTGCGTGTGAGTGCCTCATCCCCACTACCCAAACGAACATGACAACGACAGCAGTTGTGCATCCCTATTGTGTGTGCTGGCTGCCCTGGGCTGTTGTGAGTGATAACTGTGTCCCTGACCAAGCCTGAAGGCTGGAAGGGGAGTGCACAACAATATATATATATATATATATATATATATATATATATATATATATATATATATATATATATATATATATATATATATATATATATATATATATATATATAATTTTTTTTTAAAGCTACACTGGCAGTGTATTTAACATTAAAATATAAATTGGCTACGTGTAAAAGCTAACCAATAAATGCCGAAAGTATTTCCTTGCCAAAAATAGAAAAAAGTTGGTGGTAAACAAAGAAGTACCCAGTAGTTGACTTTCCTCTCTCCTCTGCCTTGGCCACATGTGTTAACCCCTCGTGGATCCCCCTCTTAAGGACACTGATCTAATCTAGCATTAGCTAACCTAGCCCAGTATTACCTAACCAGGGAGGCTTCACATCCTGGACCCTCCTTAAGGACGTGGGCACTTCACCATCTTATATTTATGTTTTAGTTTTATCTAAAGGTATATGCGAAAGAATGGAAGAGAATAGACCAGTAGTAAGGCCAGAAAAGGACTAGAAAATTACCCAAATTCCATTTAATCAAAACTGTTAACAGATTATGTGCCTGCTGTTGGGGTTAGGTCAGATAGACTGTACCAGGGTATAACTTCATATCATTATACTACAAAAATTTGTTTTGGGAATGTTTCATATCCATAACCTAGTTCGTGTTTAACTCATCTGCTCTCTTGACTCAGCTTCCTATATTCTCTCATCTACCTTTTGCTAGATTACCTAACATTATCTTTCCCTTCTTGAGATCACATATAATCTATTTTCTTCAAGAAACTTTAGCGTATTATGCTTAGGAAATACTTCATATTTATAACATAATTCATGTTTAACTCCTTATCTGGCCATATCTTGCCATGAATATAACGTCATCTTTCTCTTCTTGAAATCCCATATCATCTATTGTCTTTAAGAAACTGTAAATTAAACACTTTCTATCAATAACAGAAGTACTTACTCTTTGCAGGTCGCCATTTTTTAAAGTGAATAACGACTTTGAACTCGAGAAATTCAGAAACGTAAGCCCCTCCTATAGGATGGGGCATCTCTTTTCTTACCTCTCACTGGCTGGGGCATCACTGTTCTCGCCTTTCACTGGGTGAGGGAATCAGCAAAAGCGTGCACTCTACAGAAGTTCTATTTTTTTTCTTTTATTATAACATCACTTACTTCCTTTGACAGCATGAAATTGATAAATTTGATTGATTCCAGTCCCAGAAAAGGGTTCAAAGCGGTAGTAAAAAATTGAAGGATCTTGAAACCTCCCTCTTGAAGGAATTCAAGTCATAGGAAGGTAGAAATACAGAACCAGACTGAGAGTTCCAGAGTTTACCAGAGAAAGGGACGAATGAATGAGAATACTGGTTAACTCTTGCATTAGAGAGGTGGACAGAATAGGGGTGAGAGAAAGAAGAAAGTTTTGTGCAGCGAGGCCGCAGGAGAAGGGGAGACATGTAGTTAGCAAGATCAGAAGAGCAGTTAGCATGCAAATAGCGGTAGAAGACAGCTAGAGATGCAACATTGCGGCGATGAGAGAGAGGCTCAAGACAGTCAGTTAGAGGATAGGAGTTGATGAGACAAAAAGCTTTTGATTCCACCCTGTCTAGAAGAACAGTATGAGTGGAACCACCCCCCCAGACACGTGAAGCATGCTCCATACATGGACGGATAAGGCCCTTGTACAGAGTTAGTAGCTGGGGGAGTGAGAAAAACTGGCGGAGATGTCTCAGAACACCTAACTTCACAGAAGCTGTTTTAGCTTGAGATGAGATGTGAAGTTTCCAGTTCAGATTATAAGTAAAGGACAGATCAGGGATGTTCAGTGTAAAAGAGGAGGACAGCTCAGATTCACTGAAGAAGAGGGGATAGTTGTCTGGAAGGTTGTGTCGAGTTGATAGATGGAGTAATTGAGTTTTTGAGGCATTGAACAATACCAAGTTTGCTCTGCCCCAATCAGAAATTTTAGAAAGATCAGAAGTCAGGCTTTCTGTAGCTTCCCTGCGTGAAATGTTTACCTCTTGAAGGATTGGACTCCTATGAAAAGACGTGGGAAAGTGCAGGGTGGTATCATCAGTGTAGGAGTGGATAGGACAAGAAGTTTGGTTTAGAAGGTCATTGATGAATAATAAGAAGAGAGTGGGTGACAGGACAGAACCCTGAGGAACACCACTGTTAATAGATTTAAGAGAAGAACAGTGATCGTCTACCACAGCAGCAATAGAACGGTCAGAAAGGAAACTTGAGATGAAGTTACAGAGAAAAGGATATAAGCTGCAGAAGGGTGTTTTAGAAAGCAGAACTTTGTGCCAGATTCTATCAAAAGCTTTTGATATGCCCAAGGCAACAGCAAAGGTTTCACCAAAATCTCTAAAAGAGGATGACCAAGAGTAAGGAAAGCCAGAAGACCACCAGTAGAGCGGCCTTGACGGAAACCATACTGGCTATCATATAGAAGGTTCTGAAGTGGTAGATGTTTAAGAATCTTCCTGTTGAGGATAGATAAAAAAAACTTTAGATAGGCAGGAATTTAAAGCAATAGGACTGTAGTTTGAGGGATTAGAATGGTCACCCTTCTTAGGAACAGGCTGAATGTAGGCAAACTTCCAGCAAGAAGGAAAGGTAGATGTTGACAGACAGAGCTGAAAGATTTTAACTAGGCAAGATGCAAGGACGGAGGCACAGTTTCGGAGAACAATAGGAGGGACCCCATCAGGTCCATAAGCCTTCCTAGGGTTTAGGCCAGCGAGGGCATGGAAAACATGATTGTGAAGAATTTTAATAGGTGGCATGAAGTAGTCAGAGGGTGGAGGAGAGGGAGGAACAAGCCCAGAATCGTCCAAGGTAGAATTTTTAGCAAAGGTTTGAGCGAAGAGTACAGGTTTAGAAATAAATATGATATCAGTGGTGCTATCTGGTTGAAATCAAGAAGGGAAAGAAGAAGAAGCAAAGTTATTGGAGATATTTTTGGCTAGATGTCAGAAGTCACGAGGGGAGTTAGGTCTTGAAAGATTTTGACGCTTTTTATTAATGAAGGAGTTTTTGGATAGTTGTAGAACAGACTTGGCATGGTTCTGGGCAGAAATATAAAGTTTATGAGATTCTAGTGATGGAAGGCTTAAGTACCTTTTGTGGGCCACCTCTCTATCACATGTATCACGAGAAAAAGCTGTGTTATTCCAAAGTTTGGAAGGTTTAGGTCGAGAAAAAGAATGAGGAATGTACGCCTCCATGCCAGACACTATCACCTCTGTTATGTGCTCAGCACACAAAGACGGGTCTCTGACACGGAAGCAGTAGTCATTCCAAGGGAAATCAGCAAAATACCTCCTTAGGTCCCCCCAACTAGCAGAGGCAAAACGCCAGAGGCACCTTCGCTTAGGGGGATCCTGAGGAGGGATTGGAGCGATAGAAGATACAGATATGAGATTGTGATCAGTGGCCCAAGGATGAGAGGTCAGGAAAAGGTCAAGAATGTTGGGCATATCTCCAAGACGGTCAGGAATATGAGTAGGGTGTTGCACCAATTGCTTTAGATCGTGGAGGATAGCAAAGTTGAATGCTAGTTCACCAGGATGGTCAGTGAAGGGAGAAGAAAGTCAAAGCTGGTGGTAAACATTGAAGTCTCCAAGAATGGAGATCTCTGCAAAAGGGAAGAGAGTCAGAATGTGCTCCACTTTGGAAGTTAAGTAGTCAAAGAATTTCTTATAGTCAGAGGAGTTAGGTGAGAGGTATACAGCACAGATAAATTTAGTTTGAGAGTGACTCTGTAGTCGTAGCCAGATGGTGAAAAACTCGGAAGATTCAAGAGCGTGGGCACGAGAGCAGGTTAAGCCATTGCTCACCTAAATGCAACATCCAGCTTTGGATCGAAAATGAAGATAGAGAAAGTAGGAGTGAACAGAAAAGGGGCTACTGTCAGTTGCCTCAGACACCTGAGTTTCAGTAAGGAAAAGAAGATGAGGTTTAGAAGAAGAGAGGTGGTGTTCTACAGATTGAAAATTAGATCTTAGTCCAGAAGTTAATGAAGAAAATGTTGAGGGGGCGTGTCAAGACACTTAGGGTCGTCATCAGAAGGCCAGTCCGACCTGGGGACATTTGTGGTCCCCTCTCCAGATGGGGGACTCCAAGGCTAATGTAGGAGTCTTTGGAGGGCAGGCTGTGACTGCCCCCTTGTACTGTTAGACACAAAGGGAAACGTTCAGTGAGGTCACAGCTGGGTTTAATGATAAGTTCACAGCACCCCCTGATCCATTGCTTCAGACCTCACTGGAAGTAATTATCGTTTCGGCAGGTGCCTACTGCCTCCTCCTCCAAAACATGTTTCTAACACACGTACACTTTTCCCTCAGAATTAAAAATGGAGATTCCAATACGAGCCTCGGAATCCAGCTGAGTGAGGGTAACTATAAATGTCTCCAGGTCGGATTGTTCTTCAGGTATTGACCTTAAGTGATTTGACACTCCCCTCAGCTTTTTCTTTATTAAATTCTGCAGTATTTGTGGCCTTGAATTCAGTTTTCAATATGTGAAACTGCTTCAATCTGTCTCTGTGTAACTTCATCTCTGGTTTCCTTTCAGATCGTTCTTCGTAGTAAACTGAGGTCACTGTTCTCCCAAGTCTATTGACAGTGGTGTTCCTTAGGAATCTGTCCTATCATCCACTCTTTTTGTATTAGTCATCAATGATTTTCTAGGCTAAACTCACTATCCTATCCACTCCTATACTTATGATACCATTCTTCACTTTTACACATCTTTTATTCAGGAATCAAGCAACTCATGCAGGGAAACCAAAGAACACTTAACACTTAATAATCACTGTTTTGCTGTGTTATATGTATATTTTCTTCACTGACACATACAAAAATTGAATTTTTCATTTGCTAACTGTTTCCTATAAGGTTGTGACAGCATAGACTACGCAAAAATTATAATTTATGCTACGCAGCACAACTCGAGTGCGCAGTAAGCCAGGGAGGGAAGAAAGAAGAGATGGGCTGTATTAAGAAAGATTCTTAACTATAAAAGTTTGACTCAGACCAACTCTTACGAGTGTGCATAGAGTTGCGCTTAACTTCCCAAGTTGTGCTGAGTCTAGGTCTTAATTTTAAGACAGGTCCAGAGGTAGATTAACTTTAAGAGTTACGCTAAAGACTAAGTTAACCAAAGATGGCCGACTGTCAAGCCCGAGCTCGCCACTTCAAGATTTATCAACTCATTAAGGAAGTTTTCATTGACGTGAATAACACTGAACTGTTGAACATATATAGATTAGACCTGCAGAAGTGTTGTTTTTTACTTAGAGAGCCCCACAGGAAGGAGTGATGCACTGATGCTAGTAATTAAAATAATGTTATTTCGTCACTGTGAAATGCAGTTCTGCAGCAATGATGACCTTGGATCTTCCTGTGTCCTGCTGTTGATCTCTCATCTACCTTCTCAGTAATCGAGCCTCATGCAACTTTTTTTTTTGTGCCACTGAATGAGTGAAGCCCTCCAGGCTACATATTTCCTCATAATACTGACTAGACAAGGAAGGAAAGTCTCGCCATAGGTCCAGCTGGATTTCCTCTGTTGGCCTTTTCGGCCTTGGGGGTCATCATCTCCTCCTTACTAAAGAAAAAGGACAGAAAAGGAGGTGCTACTGAGTGGAAATGGCTGGGCAACGCTGGCTCAAGGACATAAACACTGAGACAAAATACACGTGCCTTTCACAGGATGTAATTTACTTATCAAAAACCACAAATTTATGGGCTCATATCCTTACAAAATCGATGATAAACTATTATTTTTGTTATTTAATAAAAAAAAAAATGTGAAAAGATTGCACTATTAACTCTAGATTAAATGTAAAATTTTACTGTGTTGCTCTTTCACCATTTCATACTGGGGCATAAGAGTTCGTCTCAGCACAATTTTAAGCACACTTATGAGTTAAGTATAAGTCTAAGAAGAAGGCTGAGACGAACTCTGAAAATCTTTGTTAATACAGCCCCAGAGGCCCACCCAGGCGAGCAGCTCCCACAACATACAACTTGTATGCTAATCTCTCACAAAATAAAGCAAAACACACCATATGTGTATTGAGTATTTTCGACTCAGAATAACGTGAACTATCAAATTCTAAAGTATGTATCGCGGAAAACCATGTATGTGTCCCGTGTTTTATAGTAAGTTTCGCTAACTTAATCAAATGATTCCTATGTGTTTTATTTCTCCCTTCCATGTTGATGTAGCGATTTGAAATTAACACCTAAGATAGAATGAAAGTCACGGCCCAGTATAAAAGCATTGAAATTCAGCTAGCCCCTGAGATATGAGTGCAGTAATTTATTGAAGCTGAGATCCTTTATAGAAAGAAATAGTCCAGGGTGCCGTGCATCATAGGGATACACCTCTTTGTCACAACTCACTCTCCTTCACCCACTGTGACGTGTCAGCCCCACTGTAAGACTGGTCCCCCTTCTGTGTTCTTAGTTTACTGGGTTTAGTAGGCAGGGTTAAGTTGTACCAAGCAGACGTATATCCAGAAAGCTGGTGGGATATATATATATATATATATATATATATATATATATATATATATATATATATATATATATATATATATATATATATATATATATATATATATATATATATTTTTTTTTTATTTATTTATTTTATTTTTTTTAATGTAGGAGGGACACTGGCCACGGGCAACAAAAAACCGATAAAAAAAAAAAAGCCCACTGAAATGCCAGTCCCATAAAAAGGGTCCAAAGCGGTAGGCAAAAATTGAAGGATAAGTGTCTTGAAACCTCCCTCTTGAAGGAATTCAAGTCATAGGAAGATGGAAATACAGAAGCAGGCAGGGAGTTCCAGAGTTTACCAGAGAAAGGGATGGATGATTCAGAATAGTGGTTAATTCTTGCGTTAGAGAGGTGGACAGAATAGGGGTGAGAGAAAGAAGAAAGTCTTGTGCAGCGAGGCCGCGGGAGGAGGGGAGGCATGTAGTTAGCAAGATCAGAAGAGCAGTTAGCATGAAAATAGCGGTAGAAGACAGCGAGAGATGCAACATTGCGGCGATGAGAGAGAGGCTGAAGACAGTTAGAGGAGAGGAGTTGATGAGACGAAAAGCTTTTGATTCCACCCTGTTTAGAAGAGCAGTATGAGTGGAACCCCGCCAGACATGTGAAACATACTCCATACATGGACGGATAAGGTCCTTGTACAGAGTTAGCAGCTGGGGGGGGTGAGAAAAACTGAAGGGAGACGTCTCAGAACACCTAACTTCATAGAAGCTGGTTTAGCTAGAGATGAGATGTGAAGTTTCCAGTTCAGATTATAAGTAAAGGACAGACCGAGGATGTTCAGTGTAGAATAGGGGGACAGTTGAGTGTCATTGAAGAAGAGGGGATAGTTGTCTGGAAGGTTGTGTCGAGTTGATAGATGGAGGAATTGAGTTTTTGAGGCATTGAACAATACCAAGTTTGCTCTGCCCCAATCGGAAATTTTAGAAAGATCAGAAGTCAAGTGTTCTGTGGCTTCCCAGTGTGAAATGTTTACCTCCTGAAGGGTTGGACGTCTCTGAAAAGACGTGGAAAAGTGCAGGGTGGTATCATCAGCATAGGAGTGGATAGGACAAGAAGTTTGGTTTAGAAGATCATTAATGAATAGGAGAAGAACAGTGACCGTCTACCACAGCAAAAAGAGAACGGTCAGAAAGGAAACTTGAGATGAAGTTACAGAGAGAAGGATAGAAGCCGTAGGAAGGTAGTTTGGAAATCAAAGCTTTGTGCCAGATTCTATCAAAAGCTTTTCATATGTCCAAGACAAAAGCAAAAATTTCACCAAAATCTCTAAAAGAGGATGACCAAGACTCAGTAAGGAAAGCCAGAAGATCATCAGTAGAGCGGCCTTGACGGAACCCATACTGGCGGTCAGATAGAAGGTTGTGAAGTGATAGATGTTTAAAAATCTTCCTGTTGAGGATAGATTAAAATACTTTAGATAGGCAGGAAATTAAAGCAATAGGACGGTAGTTTGAGGGATTAGAACGGTCACCCTTTTTAGGAACAGGCTGAATGTAGGCAAACTTCCAGCAAGAAGGAAAGGTAGATGTTGACAGAGCTGAAAGAGTTTTACTAGGCAAGGTGCAAGCACGGAGGCACAGTTTCAGAGAACAATAGGAGGGATCCCATCAGGTCCATAAGCCTTCCGAGGGTTTAGGCCAACAAGGGCATGGAAAACATCATTGCAAAGAATTTTAATAGGTAGCATGAAGTAGTCAGAGGGTGGGAGAGAGGGAGGAACAAGCCCAGAATAGTCCAAGGTAGAGTTTTTAGTAAAGGTTTGAGCGAAGAGTTCAGCTTTACAAATAAATGTGATAGCAGTGGTGCCATCTGGTTGAAATAAAGGAGGAAAAGAAGAAGAAGCAAAGTTATTGGAGATATTTTTGGCTAGATGCCAGAAGACACGACGGTCAGGAATACGAGTAGGGTGTTGCACCAATTGCTCTATGTCGTGGAGGAGAGCAAAGTTGAGGGCTAGTTCACCAGGATGGTGAGTAAAGGGAGAAGAAAGCCAAAGCTGGTGGTGAACATTGAAGTCTCCAAGAATGGAGATCTCTGCAAAAGGGAAGAGAGTCAGAATGTGCTCTACTTTGGAAGTTAAGTAGTCAAAGAATTTCTTATAGTCAGAGGAGTTAGGTGAGAGGTATACAGCACAGATAAATTTAGTATGAGAGTGACTCTGTAGTCATAGCCAGATGGTGGAAAACTCGGAAGATTCAAGAGCGTGGGCACGAGAGCAGGTTAAGTCATTGTGCACATAAATGCAACATCCAGCTTTGGATCGAAAATGAGGATAGAGAAAGTAGGAGGGAAGAGAAAAGAGGCTACTGTCAGTTGCCTCAGACATCTGAGTTTCAGTGAGGAAAACAAGATGAGGTTTAGAATAGGAGAGGTGGTGTTCTACAGATTGAGAGTTAGATCTTAGACGGCGAATGTTGCAGAAGTTAATGAAGAAAAAGTTGATGGGGGGTGTCAAGACGCTTAGGGTCGTCAACAGAAAGGCAGTCCAACCTGGGGACATTTATTGTCCCCTCCCCAGATGGGAACTCCGAGGCTGGTGTAGGAGTCGCCATAATAATTTTGAAATTTTTGAGTGAAGGGTGTGTGTGTTATTAGGTGCTTGTAGTTTTGTGTGGAGGAAGAGAGTTGTCTTTAGAGGGCAGGCTGTGACTGCCCCCTTGTGTTGTGAGACACAAAGGGAAACGTTCAGTGAGGTCACAGCTGGGTTTAATGATAAGTTCACAGCACCCCCTGAACAGTGCTTTAGACCTCACTGGGAGTAATATATATATAAATAAATAAATAAATAAATAAATAAATATATACATATATATATATATATATATATATATATATATATATATATATATATATATATATATATATATATATATATATATATATATATTTATTTATTTATTTATTTATTTATTTATCTATTTATTCATTTATTTATATATAGATGAGGTGAAGAGAGACAAACCAGGAATTCTTTTTCATATATATATATATATATATATATATATATATATATATATATATATATATATATATATATATATATATATATATATATATATATATATATATATATATATATATATTACATCTCTCTCTCTCTCTCTCTCTCTCTCTCTCTCTCTCTCTCTCTATATATATATGTAGTATACTCGTATAAAGCTAGATATGGGCTGGTATTTAGCTTTGTGATTCGGAATACTTCCAAGAGCCAGTAGAGTGCCTGGTATCACCACTCTCTTGCCTTCCTGTGGGAGAGCTGTCTGCCTACTCGTTGTTTATATTTTAATGGGTGTTTGTCCTCCGTCTGTTTTATTGCTTTTTGGATCGAGCTGACTCTTTTGTCTTGTGTTCCCTTTATTTTGAATGCTACTGGTCCTGTGTTTCTTTTGCATGTTATCGCGACCAGAGAATATTCTTTGGTGTTTCGTGTTCAGTTATCTGTTTTCTCTTCAGACTCATCAGTTTTAAGATTATAGAGTCTGTCTTCCGAGAGACTGGAGACAAGCTGAACTCGGACAAGAGTGCTGTAATATTCTGGAAGGCGTTGGTGGTAGCTCCTGTGGGCAGTTGCTTCCAGAATATTAAAACCTCATTGTGTGGCGTCAGTCTTATCTGTTTCCCCTTAGCATGTGGTTGCATGAGTTCCTTCCAGCTGTTTGGAAATATTTGGAGTTTATATTTTCTCTTGCATTGTGAGGCAGGAGTGGCGACCTTGAGGTTGAAGTTGTATATGACTCACAAGTGACCTGGACTCGTTTGTTTTTTCTTGCACTAGGCTGCTTGAATAGCTTAGGGAAAGCTGACTCGAGATCGAGTAGCAGCTGTGAGAGGGGCTATATTTGTCATATATATATATATATATATACATATATATATATATATATATATATATATATATATATATATATATATATATATATATATATATATATATATATATATATATATATATATATATATATATATATATATATATATATATATATATATATATATATATATATATATATATATATATATATATATATATATATATATATATATATATATATATATATATATATATATATATATATATATATATATATATATATATATATATATATATATATATATATATATATATATATATATATATATATATATATATATATATATACACACATACGGTATGTTTTTCTTTTTTTTTTTAATTGATGTGTGTGAGTTATGGTGTGGCATGTTGAGGAGGCCACCGAGGGGGCGGTGGATGCTGCTGGACAAGTTAAGGACGATAGATGATCAACACTGCGATGGCAATGCTTCCTCTAATGGACTGTATGATGTGGAACAGGAAATGAAAGACTCAAAGAGTTTGAAAGCAAAAACCAATTTTGTTATCAAGGTGGTACTGAATATTGAAGATCTCTGATGTAAACACCAAAGCAGATCTCTCTCTCTCTCTCTCTCTCTCTCTCTCTCTCTCTCTCTCTCTCTCTCTCTCTCTCTCTCTCTCTCTCTGAATATATATATATATATATATATATATATATATATATATATATATATATATATATATATATATATATATATATATATTACCATCAATGCTCTCACGTGAGGCTCAAAGAAGAGATCGAAGTACACGGAGAGGCAAAGCTGTATGACATGGCTTACAATAACTGTCAATGATAACAAGAACACCATGGGATTTCAGTGATTGAGACTTGGCTTACCTATGTTTTCGTGCCTAATTTATTCATGAAAAACTTCAATGACATTTTAGATTTCGTTTCACATTTTATCATTATGAAACCGTGATCTGGTAGTTCCCCTGTATCTACAGATGAAGAGAACTTCTTTTACCTCATTTTAAAGAATATTTTCAAATCCTGCGTGGATGAAGTGTTACTACATATTATGATGGTGTCTCCTTTCCTTTAGTGTGAAAAGGGGCAAGGCATGCCAGAGAGAATGCGATGAAAATATTAATGTATATACTAGCTCTATGTGTCTAATACACCGGGAATTCGATATATACGAGTTCGAAATATGCGACTAACCTAAATGTGCTAAGTATTCTCAATATGCGAGAAAATTTCCTATTATGAGAGTAGCGGCAGTGGTGGGACTGGTTGGTGAGGTAGGGTGGCCGACTCGCACCAGGAGGTGGTGGGTGCAAAATTAATGTTTTCCCCACGCTTTCCTCGCACCGTACACTGTCCACACAACCCACATGCACATAAGATGATCAGACTTACATTCACCTCCGTTACGAGAAGACCTATTCGCTCTATGGTGTTTGGAACGACTATTTTGTGCTCCATTAGTGCTTCTTTTGTGATCACATTATGGGTTCTAAGACATCCAGCTCCTAGAAGAAGTGGTGAGCCTTCAGTTCTACTGTTGCTTTAGTGCTTTATTTTTGTGAAACAGTACCAAAATAAATATTTAGGGGGTTCAAAAACGAATCGTGGAACATAACCCGTTATATATGCGAATTCTCATCATGTGAGCTTTTTGCAGAACGCAACCCTCGCATATAGCGAATTCCTGGTTTATCAAATAAGTGTATAAAGGACTACGAGTATATTCTGAAATACTTCCTCGTCGTTCCTCCGCTACTTATAAACGGCTCTAATTGAAGTGATACGGGTTTTTAAGGGTGTTTTTTTTTTTTTTATGGTTCCAGTAATAGATCGACAAGATTTCTACATTATTAATAGGATAAACACTCTTGAGAACACGGTTAATCATCTGTGTGGTCTGAAAATAGTTGTGGTAAGAGGATAAAGCATTTCAGAATATGGGGCAAAGGCGTGCCTACCAAGAGCGCGAAGTGCATAGAAGTTAGGCGATCAAACTCGTAACTCCAAACTGTATGCAACCTGACAGACTCTAGGTCTATAAGTATAGCAAACTTCCCTTTTTTATCCGTATTCATCTTCGCTGTATGAAAATTCACGCTGCGTCATTAGGCAGCCTTAAAAGGAAATTAGACAAGTTTATGGATGAGGATGATAGTGGAAATAGGTAGCTGTTCCATACAGGGACCGCCATGTGTAGGCCTGACGGCTTCTTGCACCAGCACTTGTTTTCTTAAGTTCTTAAGTTCTTATGTGCGGATTCAGGTAGGAATTCATACTTCATCTTATTATAGAATTCATACTTCATCTTATTACACTTAGAATACTAGCAGAATTGTATAAACAAGACGTGAAAAGAGTGTTTTGATGCAGTGAAGTACAGGTGCCTCTTGGTTAACGCGATTATAAAGATTTGAAGGTATCGTGCGAACAGAAGTTGTGTAAAAAAAAAATATATATATATATATATATATATATATATATATATATATATATATATATATATATATATATATATATATATATATATATATATATATATATATATATATAAATGCTATTGGAAAATTGGGGTTAAGGGATTGTTAAATTGCACCATTTTTTTCCTTAAATCTGTCTACGTATATGGTAAGTAAATAATACTTATCTATAGTCTATAGTTTATCCTTGCTTAATAATCCTAACTTTAAATCAGGCGCGCGGTGCAACAACGACGTAACCGAGAAATGGAAGTTTCGAGAAAAACGCGCTCAAAGTTAAACACTGATTGCGCACAATAGGATACCCTTAAATAAGTAAGTATTATACATCATTTGAAAGGTCTTGGGTAGTTCTGTTTGGGGATGTAGGTTTCGAAGTGATAGGTGACGATTTTGGGTGGATGACTTACGCGTTAATTAACGCGTATACCGTAGGTAATAATTTTTTTTCCCGATATTGTTTTCATTTGTTAATAATGTGTTAGAGCATATTACACATAGTATTAGGTGAAAGTTTCATGAAGATTGGTACATAAATAAATTTTTTATGATTTTTTTTCCGAGCGTGCGTCTGTGCTCGGGCGTGTTAAAGGGCAGAGTGGATGAGCACATGGTGAGTGTGTTGTCACCATGGCAACGGCGCTGGTAAACATGGCAGCGGTGCTGTGATTGGCTCGCCCGCGCCGGGCGGCTGCAACCGCGCCGCTGATTGGCCATACGCACGTGAGGCTGGGAGGAGCAGGTTGCGTCGTTGTTGTACCGCTTTCGAGATGTTAGTCCAGAGAAATTTTCTCCGCACTACGCTCGACTTTGAGCCTTAGTACAGGTGCTTAGATGGTCGAATATGACTTGGCCGACATCACCACGAGACTTTTACACCCTTCTACCACACGGAGCAGGCAAAAACACGAAATCTCAAATTTCACGGTTACGTCGTTGTTGCGCCGCGCGCCTCATTAATATCAAAGCTAAAACAACAGAAGTGCAGAAAAAAAAAAAAAAAAAATTTTGGAAAGTCCTTAATATTTACGCGAAAAAAAAAAAAAGCTGTTAGGCTGGATCGTGCTGAAATGAAAACTTCGTGTAAATACAATAAAATTTATTATATTTCAATTCATCCTCAATCGAATTCATGTATTAAAAAAAAAAAAAATTAAATGTGGAAACCTAGTCACCTGTATATATATAAGTAGCACAGTATTCTGAAACACCTCTGCCCCGCACCTCGACTACTTTCAATAGTCTCTAGTTCAGTGGTTCCCAAACTGGGGCCCATGGCTCCCTGGGGGGCCATGTAGCAAAATGTATGGGGCCATAATCTGAGAATTTTAGCGGGTAGGCAGCCAGTGTAAGGAAATTACACGTTCTGTACAAATGGCTCGATTATATAGGGAAATTACTTTTCGGCACCTCCTACCACTTTCATGAACTTATTCCTGTTAGCCTGCATTCTTTCAACTACTCCACAAACGAAATATAGTAACAGACTTGAAGTGAAGCATGACCTACGGTGTGCTTTAAGTTAAACAAAACCATGAATCAAGAAGCTTGTTGATAATCTGTAACATCACCCATCACACTGAGCGGAATGGGGATTCAAATGAAAGGAGCATGAACCTAGAATGAATGTTCAGAAGCAAATAGTCTGGGAGGAGGTGGGTGTGTGGCCACTTAAGGCCACACACCCACCTGTGTGGCACTTAACTATGATTCTTTATGACAGCATTTCACTTCAGAATTATAAAGTCATCAGATTTGTCAGACTGAAAGATCAGATCATATGGACTGTGATTAATATACTTTTAAATCAGCAGAACTTTGTTTTACTTTTTTTCCTGTTTATTGTTGAAACAGCTTTTTGCAATAATGTCATTTTAAATTATTCTAAATATGGACAATTTATAATGTGCATTATCTTCTTTAGTACCATTTCAATAATTATATGTAATTCAGTAAAGGCAAACTGCAAATCTGTTTTTTAATACTTAACAAAAGAAAAAAAAAATAACAAATGGAATTAATAAAATTACTTGATTTCCTAGAACAGTTTTTATATGGCCCTAATGAATGTATGACTGTAGACAGTCAGTGTAGTCAAGGGTTATGCTTGGCGGTGGGCCATGGACAAGTATCATGTATAGAAAAAGGGTAACGACAAGAAAAAGTTTGGGAACCACTGCTCTAGTTGAAGTAACGTGTTTTTTTTATTTTTTTTTATGGATGCTTATACAGTTCTAGTGACAGATTAGCAGATTTATTAAGAAGATACACACTCTTGAGAATCCGGCTAATCATGTATGTGACCTTTAAAAAATATATGTGGTTAGGGAGCAAAGCGTTTCAGAATACTGGTCATGGTGTCTCAGGCTGGGATGTGAGCACTTATATTCTATAGATGAAGCTCAACTCTATCGTCAAGAAACATATTGTTGTTTTAATTTGCATTTTCATTATCTTGTCTTATAATAATTACAATTTTTAATGTTATATCTAGATTAAGTTTTCAACGTGATTATATTTAAGATTTGATAAAGATCACTTATTGGCTCGGCGACATATAACCAGAGATGTTGTAGTGTCACATGAAAAATGAAGTCGTCATTCTGTAAGCCAATTCCCTGATGACAGAAAGGACCGTATTCTGAAACACTTCTGCCCGCACCCACGCTTCCTTCAGAAAGCTCTAGTTGAAGCTGCACAGGTTTCTTTAACACAGATTTCTTTAGAGTTTTTACGATTCAAGTGACATTAATAAGATTTCTACATTATTAAAATGAGAAACGGTCTTGAGAGCCCGGTTAATCGTCTCTGTGGCTTTTGAAAACAGTCGTAGTGTGAAAGCAGAACATTTTAGAATACGGAAATACAGGAGTGTGACAACCTGCCTCACATTGCACACTGGGCAGCTAGTCCAGAGGGAATGCTGGACCCTGACCACCCTGCTGCTTCTCTCGCCTACTCAACACGTGTGAGGCACACTAGGAGCGTTATTGTTATTATGTTGTGTTTTACAAAGACGACACTGCGTTGCGTGTTGTGTATTATTCAAAGTAACAATGTCTCGAATTTTGCTGGCTGCCCGCACATAGCTATGGATTTTTTATTTCTATTTTTATTTATTTATTTTTTTTTTTTATGTACTTACATTTAGTCTCATACGTACAATGTATGTGTGTGTGTGTGTGTATGTATGTGTGTGTGTGTGTGTGTGTGTGTGTGATTCACCTACGGTCGTCTGCTGGATACCCAGCCTGCCGTTCCCCTAGGGAAAGAGCTCAGAGTTCATAGTGACTGATCTTTGGGTAGGACTGAGACCACTTACACATCACACACTGGGACAGCGAGGTCACAATCCCTTGGGTTACATCCCGTACCTACTTGCTGCTAGGTGAACAGGGTCTACACTTGAAGAAGCTCGCCCATTTGCCTCGCCGCTCCCGATTCGAACCCGGGCCTTCTTGGTTGTGAGCCGAGCGTGCTAACCATTACACTATGCGGTGTGTGTGTGAGTGTGTGTGTGTGTGTGTAATACCTCCTACAAACCGAACGTGTTTAATAATACAAACATTTCAATTTGTTCCTTTCATTTGACTGTTGATTATCGTATTGCTACTGTTGATCACACGCAGTCACACACTTACCTTCATCACGTCGCTAGTCGTGTCGTGCATTGGCAGGTGGGGTGCGGCGTGGCTGTGGGCTGCTAGGCGGGCGGTGCCATTGGTTGGGGCGAGATAACCGGCGGCAGAGGGAGTAGTCGAGAGGCTGTCTGTGTCGAGGTGATGTGTGTGTGTGAGCTGACTAGATGGAGGGTGCGTGGCGTGAAGCGCTGCAGTAAGAAGAGACAGTAGCAGCAGCAGCATTGCCTTGGAAACCAACACTGCCCTCCAAGTTGTCGTCATCGCCAGCCCCATGGCAGCTGACGCCAGGGAGACACCCTACCACGCTCCAAACACCTGCCAAGTAATCACACCTTTAGCAGAGGTAACATCGATCAATAGTCATTATGACTTTCTTTAATCTTTCTATAGTATGTTAGTGTAACTACATACAGTGAACATATGTAATAACAAAAAAAAAAAAATAAGGAAAGCTGCTAGAAGCCATCAGGCTGATACGCGCAATCCCTGTGCTATTATTAATATGATGAATAATGTGATCGCCAAGTTTAGTTTAGAATAAAAGTGCTTTACGTTGCCTTCGGGCCCCCGAAGTAAAACTACGTTATTGCTCAGGGTTTTTTTTTCCCGAGTAAAATAAAAATTCTACTCCAACAAATCTTGAAACTCCCTTACAAAATAATGGAATGAATCACAATATCACTTATTCTGCCGTTTATACATTTGGTTTGTATACTGTAAGCTCATCCTGTAGTAAAATAATATACAATTGTTTCTTTTCAATTTGCATTTACCTTTAAAATTGACTTGGTGGTAGTGGTGGTGGTGGTGGTGGCGGTGTTAGTGTCACGAAACACTTCGGTATACGAGTATTAATATTTCCTCGCTTTTCTCGTAAGGATGGCGAGCGATGTAAGTGTTGGCTCCGCGCCGCGTGACAGTCACAGCCGCCCGCTACCCAGACCCTGCAAACTGACACTGAGCTTGAAGGATCCGCCAAACTCTCTTTTCTAGGGAGGGAGCAAAGGGGCGGTGCTCTCGTGGCTCTTACAACCCTCCCTCTTCACCCTCCCTCTCTTTCCCTCCTCGGACCACACCAACCCCCGGGCCGCGAGGGAGGGGAGGCGCGGCCAGGAATGATGACGGGGAGACTTGGTGAAGATCAAAGCGATGAGTGGTCATTGGCTAGGCAGGATTAATCACTTTTATATTTGTTTTCTTTTGATCTCATACTCTGTAGACCTCTTTGCGTCTTCATCTCGTCCCTCCCTTGTGCCTTGCGAGTTCACTTTCTTTATGTTTGCTCTCTCCACCACGATTTTTTCCTTTCCCTTGTACTTTTAATTGGGTGTCTTGTGTTGTAACCTGCTGTCAAGGAAAATGGCCTCTCGTACCCGCTTGCATAAAACTGACCTTCTTCACCTTTCTCACAGAGTGTTGCCATGCTTGCTACATGTACCCTTGTGGCACTGACAAGATTGTGCTGGAGTACATCACGTGTGCGAGAGGTGCGCCACACTGGACCCCCATGCACGCCATCAAGTGAACCCCACTGCATTGCCTTAGCCAAAACCACTCATGCCTTACTAAATAAAACGATAGATATACAGATAGACAGACAGAAAGATAGATAGATGATAGCGGTTTAGTGATCACTGTGAATGCTAAAGGAACATAACCAATAACTGAGGCAGCACTCTCACTTTAGTGATTTTTTTTTTTTACTAATGGTTTCACTGACGCCTTTTGTGACACTTGTTGCATGACGTCATCAGCTGCAGACACTACACCATTCGTTAAAGTTTCTCACACTGTCTTACGAGTGTTCACCAAGAGAGTGTACGAAGTAATCACCTCCTGTGGCACTACTTGGGCACTTAGTAAATCACCAGACAGAGTGAAAGTTCCGCGCTGCTTGGTCACCCTGGCGTGTGCGAGCCGCTTACTGCAGCACTGCCAGTGGTGCTTGCGGTAAGCTCGGGATCGCTAGAAGATACTTGAGTCACTTAGCGTTTTCAGCCCCTCTCATTGCACTCATGCCCAGCATATAATGTGGGGAGATTTTCCTTCACTAGGCGCTCTCAAACTGCACAAAGGTGAAACTTTAGAGTAGTGATGGTGCAGTGAAAGATGAGCACAGACCGACGACCACGAAGGAGTAAGCAAACAGATGACAGTTTAAGGCAGATCTTTTATAGGTCAGTTAAAGCAGTTCTAGTTAGCCTGTGTGCGTGGTGCCCCCAGGTTGCATGAATCTTTCCAAAGTATAAAAGTATAAAAAGTGTATATAAAAGTGCACAGTAAGAAAAGATGTTATAGGAAGCAAATTGTCTCATATTGTCTCACCTCAATTCATTTGAACTAAGGTGAAAGTACAAGAAATTCATGTAATATATTACCATTTTACACAGACGGAACTTGCGCCTCACAGGTTTGAGATGTGGCATTTTGTTTTATCATACAGTTAGCACCTACATAACAGTAATTTAGCATCAACTAGTTATTTTTCTTCCATTTATCAACCTAATAATTTCTTCTTCTTTTATCTATATATTTTCAGTCTTAAAACCAGAGTAAAACGTGAAATTTGCATTTTTTTTTTTAAGTTAACCATCCTAGGCTCTAGGGTATATGAATTCCTCAAAAACTTCCGGAAAGGTGCATGAACGTAGGAAAGCTTGGAGGACACTGCTATATCTTATGGTACACATACATACACATCAAGAAAAACACGAAGAAGACGAAGACGAAGGAGAAGCTTTACCGAAGAATAACACGAAATTCTCTTCACATGCAGCAATTCATGTTTGTTGTCAATGCAGCACTGCTTTCACTGTATATGTACAGTAGTAGCATGCAATATTTGTATATGTACTGTATATGTACAGTAGTAGCATGCAATATTTGTATATGTACTGTATATGTACAGTAGTAGCATGCAATATTTGTATATGTACTGTATATGTACAGTAGTAGCATGCAATATTTGTATATGTACTGTATATGTACAGTAGTAGCATGCAATATTTCAAATAAATAAACTGATAGATAAATGCATACACACACACACACACACACACACACACACACACACACACACACACACACACACACACACACACACACACACACAGTGTTTCTTAACCTGGGGTGCTGGAATCGATTTTAGGAGAAGCCAGGAAATGTTGCATATATGATGGTACAATGTCCATGTTGAAAACGAGAGATGAGAATGTTGAAGTGCATGATGGGTATATATCACTCAAAAAACATCAATGAAATGAATAAATGAAATGGAGAGCAGGCGCGGAATGCATTGCGGAAGTGATAAGAAGATAAAAAAAATGTGATGGTTTGGCCATGTAGCAAGAAAAAAAATCTTGAACCGATTAAAAGATCATGAAGAAAACCAGCTAAGGTAAAAAGATCGAGGGGAAGACAGAGAGTGAGATGGAGAGATGAAATTGTGGTAAAACTGCAAAGGATGGGGGTCTTGAAGGAAGTTGCAAGGGACAGAAACAACTGGAGTACACTCGTACGCCAACACTTCACTCTAAGGAAACAACGAAAGTAGAGGAAAGTGTGTGGGTCACCTGCAAGCAAAAAAAAAAACAAGAACTCACGTGCTACACTCTATCAGTCTGTGTAGAGGGAAGCACAAGTATACTAACAAAGATGTATGCCTGTTGATGCAAAAATAAGCACGTGTTTAATACTTTCACGGCATTTTTGTCGAATTAAGTGATGGAAAGAACTTGAAGAGGAGTCTTTTTTCATAGTTTCTTCTTCTTCTTCTTCTTCTTCTTCTTATTATTATTATTATTATTATTATTATTATTATTATTATTATCATCTTTATCCTCCTCCTCATCATCATCATCATTCTCATCATTATCATTTAAACGTATATCATACAACGTGGTAGGGAATTGTTTTAGTTGTTAGATGTACAGAAAAGTTACCCATTTCGTGGCATAGCTGAAAGCTACTTGTAATTGATATAGTGATAGCAGGGTAGCTCCTCCTCCTCCTCTATTTAGAGGATAAAGGCAATTAAGCAGGCATTTATTTTTTCGTCAGGTTTTCCTCACGCAAAAACAAAATAATATTGATGATGGAAATGGCGTTGGAGAATATATAGAGCAGGCGGGCGGTGGTGGCATTAGGGATGAAAGGGGCGGGTGTGAGATTCAAGGAAAGGCGTGAGGGCATAAATATTTACGGCAAAATGTTCCTCCACCGAATATACGCAGGTAGTGGTAGCTCTAATATAATGAAGAGTTTGTGGGTAGCGGTTAAACACAGTTCTGAGAATGATTACCTCTCTCTCTCTCTCTCTCTCTCTCTCTCTCTCTCTCTCTCTCTCTCTCTCTCTCTCTCTCTCTCTCTCTCTCTCTCTCTCTCAAAGGATAATATTTCAGGCAACCAACAGGAATCGTTTAGACTTACGGACGATTCAAATGAATGAAGTTAAGTAAAGCAGTCGTAAACATTGCGGTAAGTAATAAAGAGGGAACTACATTATTATGTTCTTTCTTGGTTTGACTTTTTTTGTTTCTCTCTCTCTCTCTCTCTCTCTCTCTCTCTCTCTCTCTCTCTCTCTCTCTCTCTCTCTCTCTCTCTCTCTCTCTCTCTCTCATTTACGAGGAAAATTCTTCATCATCTAGACGCCGAGGTATCTTAACGTCCTTCTTGCAATCCAAATAATGCAAGAGTCGACCAGTAATCTCAATCTTTCATTTCTCTTTCTGGTCAATTCTGGAACTCCCTAGCCGCTTCTGTATGTTCCCCCCTACTACGACTTGAACTCTTTTAATAAGGAGGTTTCAAGAAATTTGTCCTCCAACTTTAGACAATCATTTGGCTGTTCTCTTTGGAGACCGGCACATCAATGGGCTTTTTCTTTCTTTCTTTTTTTTTTTTTACTTTCTTTTGTTACCCTAAGCCTCTTACATAAAAAAATACGCTTTGCAGAATGTAACAGGAGAATATGCGAGTCAATTTCAATCATTTAAACATTTAAACATTTAAACATTTATTAATAGCCAATAAAGTCAGTACATAATATGTTTTATGTATACATTAATATTAGGCTAGCCTTTTTATAAGCATAAGCTTTTCAGCTACCACACTGCGCGAGATTTTTTTTCTTCTCATATCGTCGTTTAAAGAGTAATTTTATTATAGTCGATTTCATTTATTCATTGTAAGTATGAGATAGGGAAGAGTCTCATTATGATGGGACAAGAGTAAACCAGTGTATACTGTTGGGTCTTGCTGTGGAAGTATGTAGTCATCTGTGCTGTACCTAAGCTCCTGCCAGTGGGTGTTGTTGAATGGGCCACAAGCCTCTCTCTCTTTCCAATAGGGACCGACGGAGCTAAGAATATGAATTATGTGTGTGTGTGTGTGTGTGTGTGTGTGTGTGTGTGTGTGTGTGTGTGTGTGTGTGTGTGTGTGTGTGTGTGTGTATGGTGCTCCCCCGTTTGGGATTGCTGGTCTTGTATATAAATATAGATAGTATATATATTATATATAGTATAGAATGTCTTGAATCAACAACCGTGAAGAGTTTAGCTGAATCTTTCTTGTTATATTCCTCACACACACACACACACACACACACACACACACACACACACACACACACATATACCGCGTAGTGTAGTGGTTAACACGCTCAGCTCACAACCAAGAAGGCCCGGGTAAAATAAAAAGACGGCGAGGCAAATGGGCGAGCCTCTTAATGTGTAGCTCCTGTTCACCTAGCAGCAAGTAGGTACGGGATGTAACCCGAGGGGTTGTGACCTCGCTGTCCCGGCGTGTGGTGTGCCAGTGGTCTCAGTCCTAACCGAAGATCGATCACTATGAGCTCTGAGGTCTTTCCGTAGGGGAACGGCTGGCTGGATGACCCCACTAGGGGCTGGTCATCTCTGGGACTTTTCCGCTGACAAGCAGGGTAGGGCAGTTACTGTCTTCCCATCCCAGTTGGATGGGATGGAATCTGTGGTGTGTGAGGTCACAGTCTTACCCAATCCAATGATCGGTAATAATGAGCTCTAAGCGCGCACCGAGAGGATAACAACTAATGGTTGCGGGTCCGCTGTTGCTCAGGCCTTGGTGAATTACTTGTTTTACGCTTTTCATTCTTGGTCGAGTTGAAAAGAAAAATATGAATAGTAATGCCAAACTCTCCTAAGACGAATGTTAAGTGGACACACAGGTTTATTCTTAGAGTTTATCCCCATTCCCTGCCGTTCATAACAGTTCCACCGTGAAGGCTGCATCGGGAAATGTCAAGGCGATGCCTATTTAGGACCCTTGGCGCCTAAAGGTGTTCCTTGATCCACTGTGTGAGGAGGACGGTGGTATAGAATGATAATGGATCATGAAAGTGTTAAGCACTCAAGAGAGAAAGAGAGTCTGAAAAATGTTAGGGTTCATATATCAACTCTAATAATAACAATATGGTACTCGTCAGTGTTTTAAGCTTTCAGTTTCAAAGGTGACTCAAAAATACGCTAGACCATTCCATTAGGTTAAGCAGGACCAGCAGCAACCACAGTGATAAATTCAAGGTCACTTATTCAGCAATGAGAATAATTAGTGCAACTCGATACTGTGTCTGTAAACCATTCCGGGGAAGAGCGCAGGACACAGGATGAAGGGGAAAGGTGAAGACCGAGCGACAGGTGTGAAAGGATGATGCATATACATACAAACATACATAATATCATGCTTTTCCCCCTCTTCGACAACTCAGGTTAAATATTCCTTATAGCATACACTTTACGTTGCCTTATAAGACCACATTCTGGAACATTTCTGGGCCGCGCCTCCTCTACTTTCAAAAGTTCTAGTTAAAGTTACGCGAGAGGTTTTAACGGTAGTTGAAACCGGTATAAATAATTTCTTTCTCCATGGCAACACTGTGTCTCCTCACCACAATGCAGAAAAAATACAACTAAAACACACACACACACACACACACACACATACACACACACACACACATACACACACACAGAAAAAGAGAGAGATAGATAGATAGATAGATAGATAGATAGAGAGAGAGAGAGAGAGAGAGAGAGAGAGAGAGAGAGAGAGAGAGAGAGAGAGAGAGAGAGAGAGAGAGAGAGAGAGAGAGAGAGAGAGAGAGAACTTTCCATCATAAAACACCTTAAACCAACGCTGGAACCAATGCATTAATAAAGACAGTAACATACAATAACAATAATAACAGCAGCAACAACAGTAACTGTGACAACAGCAACAACAACAACAACAACAACAACAACAACAACAACAACAACAACAACAACAACAACAACAACAATAACAGCAGCAGCAGCAGCAGGAGCAACAACAAGAACAATAGCAACAACAACAACAACAACAACAACAACAACAACAAGAGGAGGCAGTAGGTACCTGCCGAAACAATAATTACTCCCAGAGAGGTCTAAAGCACTGGATCAGAGGGTGCTGTAAACTTATCATTAAACACAGCTGTGACCTCATTGAACGTTTTCCTTTGTGTCTCACAACACAAGGGGGCAGTCACAGATTGCCCTCTAAAGACAACTCTCTTCCTCCACACAAAACTACAAGCACCTAATAACACACACAACCTTCACTCAAAATTTCAAAATTCACTCCTACACCAGCCTCGGAGTCCCCATCTGGGGAGGGAACCACAAATGTCCACAGGTCAGACTGCCCTTCTGACGACGACCCTAAGTGTCTTGACACCCCTTTTCTGTTCCCTCCTACTTTCTATATCCACATTTCCGATCCAAAGCTGGATGTTGCGTTTATGTGCGCAATGACTTAACCTGCTCTCGTGCCTACGCTCTTGAATCTTCAGAGTTTTCCACCATCTGGCTACGACTACAGAGTCACTCTCAAACTAAATTTATCTATGCTGTATATATCTTACCTAACTCCTCTGACTATAAGAAATTCTGTAACTACTTAACTTCCAAAGTGGGGCACATTCTGACTCTCTTTCCTTTTGCGGAGATCTCCATTCTTGGAGACTTCATTGTTCACCACCACCTTTGGCATTCCTCTCCCTTCACTGACCATCCTGGTGAACTAGCCTACAACTTTGCTATCCTCCATGACCTAAAGCAATTGGTGCAACACCCTACTCGTACTCCTGACCATCTTGGAGATACGCCCAACATTCTTGACCTTTTCCTGGCCTCTAATCCTTCTGCTAATGCTGTCACTCTCTCTTCTCCGTTGGGCTCCTCCGACCACAATGTCATATCTGTATCTTGTCCTATCGCTCCAATCTCTCCTCAGAATCCCCTTAAGCGAACGTGCCTCTGGCGTTTTGCCTCTGCTAGTTGAGGGGACTTGAGGAGGTATTATGCTGATTTTCCTTGGAATGAATACTGCTTCCGTGTCAGAGACCCGTCTTTGTGTGCTGAGCACATAACAGAGGTGATAGTGTCTGGCATGGAGGCGTACATTCCTCACTCTTTTTCTCGACCTAAAACCTTCCAAACCTTGGTTTAACACAGGTTGTTCTTGTGCTATACATGATAGAGAGGTGGCCCACAAAAGGTACTTAAGCCTTCAATCACCAGAATCTCATGCACTTTATATTTCTGCCCGGAACCATGCCAAGTCTGTTCTCCAACTAGCCAAAAACTCTTTCATTAACAGAAAGTGTCAAAACCTTTCAAGATCTAACTCCCCTCGTGACTTCTGGCATCTAGCCAAAAGTATCTCCAATAACTTTGCTTCTTCTTCTTTCCCTCCTTTATTTCAACCAGATGGCACCACTGCTATCACATCTATTTCTGAAACTGAACTCTTCGCTCAAACCCTTGCTAAAAACTCTACCTTGGGCGATTCTGGGCTTGTTTCTCCCTCTCCTCCACCCTCTGACTACTTCATGCTACCTATTAAAATTCTTCGCAATGATGTTTTCCATGCCCTTGCTGGCCTAAACACTCGGAAGGCTTATGGACCTGATGGGGTCCCTCCTATTGTTCTCCGAAACTGTGCCTCCGTGCTTGCACCTTGCCTAGTCAAACTCTTTCAACTTTGTCTGTCAACATCTACCTTTCCTTCTTGCTGGAGGTTTGCCTACATTCTATTATATACCATTAGTTATTTTGTAATATTCATTATGTAGCATCAGTTTTGCATGTAACAGAATCAAATTCCAGTAATGTCACAAAGGCGTTTTCTCTTTTGTTTGTACATGCATTTCCAGTGCTGATAATTTTAGGAATTCAAATGTTTATTGTTCCCTGGCCGCACCGCTTCAACAATAGATGCAAAAGAAGTTCATGCACTTTTATTCTCCTCCACAACTTATGGATAAACTGTCATCGGACGAGAATGGGACAGGCACAAGCGGCAGCATATAATCACCTCGTGACAGCCTTATGTGTACCTATCAGGTGAGTGTATCGGCAACAAAACACAAACATAACACATTCAGCCTGTTCTTAAAAAAAGTGACCGTTCTAATCCCTCAAACTACTGTCCTATTGCTTTAATTTCCTGCCTATCTAAAGTTTTTAAATCTATCCTCAACAGGAAGATTCTTAAACATCTATCACTTCACAACCTTCTATCTGATCGCCAGTATGGGTTCCGTCAAGGCCGCTCTACTGGTGATCTTCTGGCTTTTCTTACTGAGTCTTGGTCATCCTCTTTTAGAGATTTTGGTGAAACTTTTGCTGTTGCCTTGGACATATCAAAAGCTTTTGATAGAGTCTGGCACAAAGCTTTGATTTCCGAACTACC
This sequence comes from Scylla paramamosain, assembly GCF_035594125.1. Lineage (NCBI taxonomy): Eukaryota > Metazoa > Arthropoda > Malacostraca > Decapoda > Portunidae > Scylla > Scylla paramamosain. The sequence continues at coordinate 2,027,707 of NC_087171.1, read as the reverse complement.
CTCCTACGGCCTCTATCCTTCCCTCTGTAACTTCATCTCAAGTTTCCTTTCTGACCATTGTATTGCTGCTGTGGTAGACGGTCACTGTTCTTCTCCTAAATCTATTAACACTGGTGTTCCTCAGTGTTCTGTCCTGTTACCCACTCTCTTCCTATTATTCATCAATGACCTTCTAATCCAAACTTCCTGTCCTATCCACTCCTACGCTGATGATACCACTCTACATTTTTCCACGTCTTTTCATAGACGTCCAACCCATCAGGAAGTAAACATTTCATGCAGGGAAGCCACAGAACGCCTGACTTCTGATCTTTCAAAAATTTCTGATTGGGGCAGAGCAAACTTGGTATTGTTCAATGCCTCAAAAACTCAATTTCTCCATCTATCAACTCGACACAACCTTCTAGACAACTATCCCCTTTTCTTCAATGACACTCAACTGTCCCCCTCTTCTACACTGAACATCCTCGGTCTGTCCTTTATTTTTAATCTGAACTGGAAACTTCACATCTCATCTCTAGCTAAAACATTTTCTATGAAGTTAGGCGTTCTGAGACGTCTCTGCCAGTTTTTCATTTTCATTTTCATGCTACCTGCTCCTCTGATCTTGCTGACTGCATGTCTCCCCTCCTCCTGCTGCCTCGTTGCACGAGACTTTCTTCCTTCTCTCACCCCTTTTCTGTCCACCTCTCTAATGCAAGAGTTAACGGGTATTCTCAATCATTTATCCCTTCCTCTGGTAAACTCTGAAACTCCCTGCCTGCTTCTGTATGACTTCCTATGACTTGAATTCCTTCAAGAGGGAGGTTTCAAGACATTTATCCTTCAATTTTTGACTACTGCTTTGGACCCTTTTATGGGACTAGCATCTCAGTGGGCTTTTTTTTTCATTGGATTTTTGTTGCCCTTGGCCAGTGTCCATCATACATTAAAAAAAAAAAAAATAACAACAACGAAAACAAATATCAACAACAATACCAATAACAACAACAACAACAACAACAACAACAGTAATAGTAGCCACAGCAGCAACAGCAGCATTGTGCTAGTGTTGCCCACACCTTTGCCACCCACATTCCATGGCGCGCCTTTCACTTTGGGACTTGACAGCCCTTGCTAACCTCGCCTTTGTCCCTGATCTGACGCCAAGCCTCTGGCCGCCCTACCTATCAGCACGTGGGAGTTAGGTCAACCCTCATTTCATTGTCTCCGTGGTGCTCCGGCCTGCTCCACGGCCGGGTGGGCTCCCAGGACCACACGAGCCCTTTACCTTTCTGGCTGCGTGACCTCCCTTCACTTCACGAGTCCCAGCCTGACCTGAGCCCGCTCAGCAAGCACCCGAAAATCAGTAGTCCTCGTCCGACCAGCCCTGCTGGCGGACGTGCGGCCCCTGGCGACTCACTTCATTATTATTATTTGCACAATTTTATTTATTTTTTTCAATATATCTACAGCTGCTTTTATAACGACTTTACCCTCATCCTGGGCACCACCTCTACAGTACTAGAAAAAGTATATATTCTCTAGCACATAAAAAAAGGCAGCTTTACCTAGTTATCATTTGTACAGACTTATTATATTAATACAGAAGTACAAGAAGAAGCAGATTTACTTGTACATAAAAATGATGGTCGCTGTGGAACGGAGTTTTCTTGGCTTCTCAACTCCTGCCCACACGCCTTGCTCGTCGCCAGCTACTCCAGCTACTTTCATGGCCTCCGGGTTACCTGCTAAGCCATCACCTACGCAAACTGTTACGCTACTGTACGTCTACTGTGCTTTCTTTAGCTGCTTTCTGAGCCTCTATCAAGCTTTTTATGCCAAACCTGCCACACCAGCCTTTTCCTGTACCGCTTTAAGCTGTCATCGACGCATCTCGACTGATTTAAGCTGCGTTCCTGTCGTTTCAAAACTCAAGAACTTTTCAGCAGCCAGTCTTCACTTCAACTCGACTGATTTCTAAGCTGTGTTCCTGTCGCCCCAAGACTTAAAATTTCTCAGCCGTCAGTCTTCTGCTAGTTTTGGTGTTTCCTGTCCGTGTGGTCTTTCCTGCTCGTGGCTTACAATGCATAATCCACCACATTTGAAGATTTTATCGCCATCGTGTGTTATTTGTGCAGCGTTATGATTTTTGCAGTGTATTTTTGTTTTGCGATATATTTGGCATAGAATCGTCTTGGTCTCTTGTTTTAAGCCTCTAATAGTTAACTTTGTGTTTTTGTTGGCCTGTGATTTGCTGTGCTGACGTCACAGATATGTGAATTTTGTGATTTGGCCACCGTGTGCTCTTTTCTGACGTCACTGCTGTGTGAGTTTTGTGATTCGCCAGTGCGTGCTCACCTTTCTGACATCATTGTTCTGTGAGTCTTGCGATTAGCCATAGTGCATACATCACGTGTATGCACGTGTAAGCGCGTCTTTATTATGTAAATCATGTGCTTCAATGTGCCTGCATCATCCCATATGTTTTGTAGGTATTAGGATATGACTAGAAGGATGGCCGAGCATTGTGCTGGTTTGGGAAAAAAGCCCACACCCTTGCCGCCCACATACCATGGCGCGCCTTTCCCCTTGGGACTTGACGGCCTCGCCCTTGTCCCCGACCTGACGCCAAGCCTTTGACCGCTCTACCTATCACCACGTGGGAGTGAGGTCAACTCTCATCCATTTGTGTCCGCGGTGCTCAGGCCGACTCCACGGACGTGGAGGGGGGGTGCTCCTAGGACTTCACGAGCCCTTTACCTTTCAGGCCGCGTGACCTACCTTCACTACACGAGTCCCAACCTGACCTGAGCCGGCGGGCCTAGCAACATCAGTAGTCCTTCTCCGCCTGGCCTCGGTGGCGGACATGCGACATGCTGATACCTGCATTATTTACTTTGCACAGTTTACTATATTAATATATCTACAGCTGCTTTTACAACAAATTTATCTGTATCCTGGCCACCTTTACAAAGTAGAATCTTATATAATAGTAACTAATACAGCAGCAACAACAACTTTTTTTTTATGTAAGAAGGACACTGGCCAAGGGCAACAAAAATCCAATAAAAAAATGTGCCCACTGAAATGCCAGTCCCATAAAAGGGTCAAAGCAGTGGTCAAAAATTGATCAATAAGTGTCTTGAAACCTCCCTCTTGAAGGAATTCAAGTCATAGGAAAGTGGAAATACAGAAGCAGGCAGGGAGTTCCAGAGTTTACCAGAGAAAGGGATGAATGATTGAGAATACCGATTAATTCTTGCGTTAGAGAGGTGGACAGAATAGGGGTGAGAGAAAGAAGAGTCTTGTGCAGCGAGGCCGCGGAAGGAGGGGAGGCATGCAGTTAGCAAGATCAGAAGAGCAGTTAGCATGAAAGTAGCGGTAGAAGACAGCTAGATATGCAACATTGCGGCGGTGAGAGAGAGGCTGAAGACAGTTAGAGGAGAGGAGTTGATGAGACGAAAAGCTTTTGATTCCACCCTGTCTAGAAGAGCAGTATGAGTGGAACCCCCCCCGACATGTGAAGCATACTCCATACATGGACGGATAAGGCCCTTGTACAGTTAGCAGCTGGGGGCCTGAGAAAAACTGGCGGAGACGTCTCAGAACGCCTAACTTCATAGAAGCTGTTTTAGCTAGAGATGAGATGTGAAGTTTCCAGTTCAGATTATAAGTAAAGAACAGACCGAGGATGTTCAGTGTAAAAGAGGGGGGACGGTTAAGTGTCATTGAAGAAGAGGGGATAGTTGTCTGGAAGGTTGTGTCGAGTTGATAGGTGGAGGAATTGAGTTTTTGAGGCTACTACTAATACTGCTACTAGCATTACTACTACTACTTCTTTGACTACTACTACTATTACTACTACTACTACTACTGCTGCTGCTACTAGAAATAGCTGTAGTAGTAGCAGTAGCAGCAACAACAGTAGCAGTAGTAGTAGTTGTTGTTTCCGTAATTGTTGTTGTTGTTGTTGTGATTGCTGTTGCTGTTGTTAATGATGTTGTTGCTGCTTGTATCAAATTGTTGTGCCACTTGTGTTGATGAGAGGAGTGTCACCTCTTGTATCGTGAATGATGTTGTTACCCTCCGGTGTTTCTGAGTTGATTAGTCACCTCTGTTGTTCTGGAGTTGATGACTGATGATGCTTGTTTCTTGCCCAGTCGGTGAAGATGCTTGTAGTGTTGGTAGCGTGGAGAACCGGAGTGAGGCGGTGATTCTGGCAGCTTGGAGGTCGTGGATGGTTAACTGATATTATGTTGAAGTGTACGAATAAAAGACACGAAGACGAAAGTTCTTGATTTGTACACACTGGATTCGAGACGGTTGTAACGTGAGATTGTACTCTTTCTCTCTCTCTCTCTGAAATTATATGATTTATATCTGAGCAGCGTCTCTCACGGCCGACTGTGATCGCGCGGAACTGAGTGAGAGACCAAGACTGACTGCTCGTGACTGGGTGACAGACTGTGTCTGGACTTCCGAATGAACTGATGGTGAACTGCTGCATGCGGGCTGTATCTATCTGAGCTAAGGATTGGAAATGGGTATTCCCTTGAGAGGTAGAGAAAGGGGGACGAACGCAAGTACCCTAAGGACTAGAAGTGGGTGTGAAGTCCCCTTGCGGTAGAGAAAGGAGGAGAAATGACCAGAAGGAAAGACGAACATATGTACGCAGGTGTTGTCCCTAACTGGGATGTGGAATTCCCTTGAGAGTTGGAGAAGGACTGGCTGGCCATGGTACACGTGGGATGAATATATGAAATGGTGAAATATACATATAATAATAAAAGTAATTGTTGAGACTGATACATGTTGCTTTTATTGTTGTTATTATAATTATTATTTATTATTATTATTATTATTATTATTATTATTATTATTATTATTATTACTATTATTATTATTATTATTGTTATTACTAATAATACTATTATTACTATTATTATTGTTGTTGTTGTTGTTGTTGTTGTTGTTGTTGTTGTTGTTGTTGTTATTATTATTGTTATTATTATTATTATTGTTATTATTATTATTATTATTATTATTACTATTATTACTATTATTATAATTACGTTATTATTATTATTGTTATTTGATTTAATTTTTCATTTCATAATAAAAATAATGATAATAATAATAGTAATAATAATAACAATAATAATAATAATAATGATAATAATAATAATAATAATAATAATAATAATAATAATAATAAGAAGAAGAAGAATAGTAATAATAATGATAATAATAATAACAGTAATAATAACAATAGTAATGATGATAAAAATAATAATAATAATAATAATAATAATAATAATAACAATAATAATAATAATAATAATAATAATAATAATAATAATAAAAACAATAATAATAATAAAAACAATAATAATAAAAAAAAAATAAATAAAATAATAATAATAATAATAATAATAATAATAATAATAATTGTAGCCGCACCGGCTGGGCATCAATTGGTTCTCAGGTGATCTGTTTTACTGATCACACCCATCATCGTAGGGTTGAGGAAAGGCAGTTCTCTCTCTGACGTTTATTGATGAAGTAAGCATCACCGTAAGAACTTGGTCACCATCCTGCCCGTCTTTGTCTGAGCGCGACTTGGCCGTGAGTTACCCTCGCAGGCGACCAGTGGGTTAACCACACTCTACTAACAAGTGAGCAACGGCTTCGGTGCTTAATATAGCATTGAATACTGATACTTACACATATTACACGTTTTCATGCAAATAGAAAACTATTGAACATTTCACTTATGATTACTGAAGAATAATGACATGAGGTACATATACTTGTCATACAGTAACATGGCTCCCCTAAAATGTGTAACAATTTACCTTAAATTAACATTAGTATGTACCTTAAAACTAGGATTAGCACATAATATGTTTTGTTACACTGGCTCCTTGGCGGGGATGCTCCGGTCTATTATTATGCATTAACTTCTAAGAGAAATACTAGACATATGTATTGGCCTCTCTATGATGGTCCTGTTTGCCTTTGTGCGTCTTCCCTGGTTGTCAAGATTACAGTCTGACACCAGGACTTTAACCTTTCTTACTAGGCCATCATGATCAGGAGATACTTCTGTTACTCTTCCCATTTTCCACAGGTTCCTAGCTACATTCTGATCCTTGATGATAACTATGTCATTTACACCGAGATTCCTCTTTGGTGTTGTTCACTTATTTCTAAGTTGTAGGAATTGCACATACTCCTTTTTCCACCTGGACCAGAACTGATTGACTAGGTATTATGCTCTGCGCCATCTCTTTATTCCATACAGATCCTTCTTAATAAAAAAATGCTTGGAAGAGGTAGTACTACCTTTATTTTCATAGTTAACAAATTACTGGGTGTCAACGGTGTAGGATTTTCTGGGGAGTTAAGATGGTTCACAGTTAGAGGACGACCATTAACTATATTTTCAGCTTCAACTAAGAAGGTTCTGAGATCTTGGTCGTCTAACTCTTTCTCTTTCTCTGGTAAACTCTGGAACTCCCTGCCTGCTTCTGTATTTCCACCTTCCTATGACTTGAATTCCTTCAAGAGGGAGGTTTCAAGACACTTATCCACCAATTTTTGACCACTGCCTTGACCCTTTTAAGGGACTGGCATTTCAGTGGGCATTTTTTTTTTATTGATTTTTGTTGCCCTTGGCCAGTGTCCTTCTTACATAAAAAAAACAAAAAAACTGGGTACCATGGTGATCAAGTAACACAGAGAGTACATTTCTCACTGTGCGTATCTGCCTCTCCCAAACACCTCCCATGTGACTGGAATTGGATACATTCATGTTAAAAACAATCCAGTCACACTGATCTTTCATGAGTTCTTGTCTGACTTTATTGTTATTTAGTTCTTTCAAGCATTTCTCATACTCTGATTTGGCTCCTACAAAGTTAGTTCCTTGGTCACATCTCAACTGTCTTACAGGCCCTCTTCATCCTACAAAGCGACGGTATGCACTTAGGAACTTGTATCCATGCTGTTGGTTGTCTCTATGTGCACAGCTCTTCATGCCATGCAAGTAAAGAGCACTCCATATCTTTTAAGCTCTTTACGCCCCTCTTTGACATAGAAAGGGCCAAAGAAATCTACTGCCGAGTATGTAAAAGGAGGTGATGGTTCTAGTCTGTCAATAGGTAGGTCTGCCATCTTCTGTCCCTGTGTTGTACTCCTAACTTTACGACTTTGAAATGTGCCTTGACACTAGGGATGATCCTCCTACTATCCAGTATCCACATGACCTGATTTCATTTAAAGTTATGTCCCTGCCTTGATGATTTGTTCTTTTGTGATGGTGGCATATTATGCTGGGTTATGTGTGATGTTTTGGGCAGGGTGACTGGATGTTTGGATTTATCTGTCAATTAGAAAGCCTCAATCTTCCTCCTACTCTCATGATACCATTTTTGTAAATAAAGGGATCTAACTTATAGAGGGAACTGGTCTTGTCTATCACTTTTGTTCCTTTGCCATTGTCCCCTTTAATTAAATAATTTTGGTTAGCAGATGATTTCAGTACATTTATCTCCTTTTGGAATGCCTTTGCTTGCAGTTGTTTTATAATTTAATTTTCAGCTTCTGATACTTGTGCTACATTTACTGGCTCATATGTGTCTCCCTTTACTTTAGTAGTGCCATCACCCTTTCCTCTGAAACTGTTCAGAAGCTTGAGGCATACAGCAACTGCCCTCTTTGCTTTAAACCAATCGTAAAAATACTCAAGTCTTTCCAGTATATCTGTGGGCTGTTGTGTACCTACAGCATGGCATAGAACTTTCTTCACTTCAGGGTCATTTTCATTTATGACCTTGTACTGGGAATGGCTATCCATTTTGCTATGTTGCCAAAGGAATTCTTGGCCGTTCCACCAGATCTTGCTATTACACAATTCATCTGCTGTCATGCCTCTAGATGCATGATCTGCTGGGTTATACTGTGTCTCTACAAATTTCCACTGATCTGGTGAAGTGTGATCTCTAATTGTTTCTACTCTATTAGCAACATATACATGGAATCTCTTTGCTTCATTTGCAATGTAACCAAGGACTACTTTGCTGTCTGTCCAAAATACTTCTTCCACATTATTATATTCAAGTTCTCCCTTCAAGAGTTTATGGATTCTAACTGACACCACTGCTGCTGCTAGCTCTAGTCTGGGAATTGTCATGGTTTTTAGAGGTGTGACACGTGACTTTGCCATTACTAAGGCACAATAAATTTGGTCAGTCTTGTTAATTAATCTAATATATGAGCACTGGCCATATCCCTCTTGACAGGCATCTGAAAAGTGATGGAGTTCAACCTTCTTTTACTTCCCCAAAATCATCAGGTTTGTAACATCTAGGTACTTTTAGCTGATCTAGTTTGTGCAGCTCATCCTTCCATTTTATCCATTTAGGTTTGACATAATCTGGCACCTCATCATCCCATTCAACTGCATTGTTACATAATTCTTGTAAAATTTGCTTTCCAGTCTTTCAGCTTTATTCTAAACTGAAATGTGTCAGATTCTATGCATCACTCAACTCCCAAAGTTCTTTCTATAGGCAGTGTGTCTTCATTCTTACTAAAATCCAAACTTTTAATTCCATCTGCTCTCTAATGAGGAGAAATTGCAGCTAATACATCTTTGTTGTTTGACAAGAACTTATGAAGGTTAAAACCTCCCTTGTAACACAATTCTTTGCTCTGCTGAATAAGAGTGACAGCTTCATCCATTGTAGCTACTGACTTCAAACCATCATCAACATAAAAGTTGTTTCTTACAAACTTGGTTGCATCAGATCCACACCCATAGTCATCTGCAGCTTTCTTAAGTGCAAAGTTGGCTACACTTGGAGATGATGTAGCTCCAAACAGGTGAGCTGTCATCCTATATTCAGCTATCTCATTATTAAGGTCACCAATTTCCCACCAAAGGAATCTTACCATGTCTCTGTGTTCTGGGTTGACCTTCACTTGATGGTACATTGCTTCTGTATCACATACAAGTGCAATGCTTTCTTGCCTAAACCTACACAACACTCCAATAAGTTTGTTGGTAAGGTCTGGGCCTTGTAACAGGTGACTGTTTAGTGACTGGTTCCTGTAGTTTGCACTACAGTCAAATACAACTCTCAACTTCTTTGGCTTTCTCGGATGATGGACTCCATGATGTGGAATGTACCAGACTTTACCATCATTCCTAACTAAATCCTTTGTCGGTACAACCTCTGCATAACCTTTTGTAATCATATCATCCATGAACACTATGTAATCACCTTTGTGTTGATTATCCTTCTCAAGTTTAGCTCTTAACTTATTGAGTCTCTGCTCTGCTAATAGTTTGTTGTTTGGAAGCTTGATGTTATCATCTTTAAGAGGAAGGGGCAACTCATAATGTCCATCCTTCAGCTGATGTACTCCTTCTTTCATCTTACTCATAAACCTTTTATCTTCATATGATAATGAAGTGTCAGCTGACTTTCTATCACTGAAGTCAAGTACAAACATATCTCTCACTTGAGAAGGATTAATCATCTCTTTGGTTTTAGTAGGAACCACTAAGAAATTAACCCTCTTTTCTTCATTGATTTCTACTTCTTGTGTCACTGTTCTGTAGACTACCGCTGTATCCTCCAATGGACTTGAATGGGGTGAGATTCTACCAATGATCTCCCAACCTAGCTCTGTCATACGAGCATAGAGATGCTTCTTGCTATCACCTGCTATTTGCTCTTCTGCCATAATGGCTTCTGCACAATCAAGACCAATGAGGAGTTCTATGTCAACATTTGGGTCATATTTCATTAGTTTGTCAGAGATTGCCTTTAAGTGGGGCCAGTCACAAGCAGTCTCGGGCCTTGGTATCTGACTCCGTCCAGCTGAAATGTTTTCTGTTGAATATGCTGAAGGGATTGATATTTCCACTTCTTCATTATAACCTTTCACTTTAAGTCCATGAATTTTGGTAGAATCAGTGACTTGTTTTCCACTTTTTGTATAGATATTAAGTGACACTGATGGTCCGCTAACTCCCAATTTATTCAGAGTGCTTTCCTTGATGAATGAAGCATCAGACTGCTCATCCAGCAGGGCATACACTAAAACTTTATTCTCTTCATTACTAACATGATGTAACCATACAGGAACTATCATGGTGTGCATGTCATGTGTCACTGATTCTGTCACTTTGACCTTATTTGCTACTACTGTGGGTTTATCATCTTTAGGCTGAGTTGCTTGTGCTGGCACCCTTTGGCTCTCAGTTCTTGTCATATCATCATTGTGAAGAGCTGTGGGATGGTATCTCTGACATACTTTACAAACTTTCCTTCTTCTACAATCCTTTCCTTTGTGACCCATTTTTAGACACCCTGTACATAACCATTTTTCTTTAGCAAATTTGTACCTAGTATTACCATCAAGTTTGGCAAATTCCTTGCAATCATCTAAATCATGATCCTTTGTACAGTAGTGACAGAATCGTCCTTTCCTTTCCTGGTATTTGGGATACTGTTTGTTGGCTTGTACATTTACTTTACTTTGGAATGACCACATTGTTTTTTCCTCAATTGCTTTAGCCATGAAAGTTCTACTCCCTCTATTCTTTGTCATGATGTTTGATTCCCTTGGTTTCCAGTTGGTTGCCTTTGTTTGAGTTTTGATCCAGTCATTTACTTCTCTACTTACTGAATTCCAGGAAACAAAGGGATTGCTTGCTCCTTTTGCTTCTTTCTGGACAAATTCACATAACATTTCAAAGGGTGGGTGGTGCTCTTCATCACTACTAGGAGAGTTGTTATTACTGTTAGTATCAAGATATATACTTGCTTTCTCCAGTCATGAACAATATGTTCAGGGAGTTTTGCTAGCACCTTTCTCTGCTCTCTAGGGTCATTCGGAAATGACAAATGAAAAATGTGTTTAATTGCAGCTAAACAACACTTCAAAAAATCTGAGAATGCTGTTAATGCTGGACCATTATGCGGAGAGATTGGTAGCCAATTCATTAACTTTTTTGTGTAAGCATCAGCTATGATGCTTTTGTTTCCAAACCTATCCCTAAGAATTTTCTTTGCTTGCACATAGTCAGCATCGGAGTTAAAGTGCATTAACAATTTAATAACATCCTTTGCCTCACCAGTTGTATACCTGTCTAAGTAGGCAAGTCTCTCTCTACTAATAGAAGTTTTAGATTCTACATAAGTTTCAAAGTTTTTCAACCAACTTGGAAATTCCATGGGTTCTCCATCAAAAGTGTTAGGTTCTATTGGAGGGAGGCTCCACTTGGGATCAGGTATGTTAATTGCAAAGGTCCCCCCAGGATGGGAAAAGGATTGATGATTCTGTCTCACATTATTAGGCATGTTGACATTATGAGTGTGTCTATGAGAACTTGGTACAAGACTTGGAGCTGTAGGGTTGAGATTTATTGCTTGAGGTTCACTAAATATTTGTCCATCTACTTCATTTGTCATCAATTCATTATCTCTATTGTAGGAAGGTTCCTGTGGGTCATTGAATGTAACATATTTGTGAGGCATGGCATTGTCACTTTGTTGATTTGCAATTGTTTGTGCTTTCATTCAATTTTGTGACTCCATGTATTGTTGAAGATAAATTTGCTTCTCTACACTTTCATCATTACCTGGAAGCATTTTTGCTTCTTCAACTAAGTTAAGAGCATTAAGTTGTGCACTAGCAACTGCTAAATCTCTGTCTATCTTTTTCTTTGCAAACATTGCCTGGTCTCTTGCTAACATAACTTCTGCCTCTGCTTTTGTCTTAGCTAACCTAACTTCTGCCTCTTCTAAACTATCATGATATTCCATTTCCTTTCTAAGTCTGGCTACCTTTGCTGCTGCTTCTTGCTTTCTTTGTGCTGATGAACGTGATGAAGTAGATGAGACTCTAGAATGTCTAGACCGTTTGCTAGAACAAATTGATCCTTTGTCATTCTTTAACTCTTTTCTTTTACATTCTATACTTTCTAATATTTCATGGTGAACTCGTTGGTTGTGTTCCAGCTCTTCATTTAGCTCCTCTGACTTTTCTGGCTCTAGTTCCACCAGTTTTGTGTATTCCACATAATGATGAAATGCCTCTATTACTTTACTTGACATGGGCTCTAATTCAAAGAGGCTAATTACAATTTTTATTCCTTTCTTAATTTTGCTGGTAAGACTGCTACATTTACGCTTACAGGACTCTGCTCTTCCCTTGGTTACACTGACTTGATATTCTCTTCCTTTGTCGGTCAGCAATCGCCCCTTGACACTAACTTCTTCATTGCAAGCTTGACCCTTGTCCACTTGCTCACCCTCACCTTCCCTAAGGCCATCTACGGCATTAATTTCTTCAGTATCAGACATATCTAACAACTTCATTGTTTCAATACTGAGACACTGAAAGAGCAATTAAAATTACCACTCTAATACTAACTAATTGAGGGTAATTTTTGTTCACTTAGGCTACTCAGTTCATTGCACATACATACTATCATACTTTCTTGCCTGTGACCATGGGTTCTACAAAATGGTGGCGAGGCACAGTGGGTAGAAGGGAGTGGTTGTTGTCAAGGGTAGAGCTGACCCCAGGGCCTCAGAGGTCAACCTATCGGCGTACGTCAGCGTCCCCTCGTCCCGTGACTCACTCTTGCTACGGTTTCACATGGAGCCAATTTCTTCCTTCTAGGTCGAGTTCTTACTGTAGCCGCACCGGTTGGGCATCAATTGGCTCTCAGGTGATCTGTTTTACTGATCACACCCATCATCGTAGGGTCGATGAAAGGCAGTTCTCTCTCTGACGTTTATTGGTGAAGTAAGCATGACCGTAAGAATTCGGTCACCATCCTGCCCGTCTTTGTCTGAGCGCGACTTGGCAGTGAGTGACGTCCTCAGGCGACTAATGAGTTAACCACACTTTACTAACAAGTGAGCATCGGCTTTGGTGCTTCATATAGCATTGAATACTGATACTTACACATATTACACATTTTCATGCAAGTAGAAAACTATTGAACATTTCACTTATGATTACTGAGGAATAAAGACATGAGGTACATACGCTTTACATACAGTAACATTAATAATAATAATGATAATGATAATAATAATAATAATAATAATAATGTAAAGGAAGAAAGTGTTGCCCACTGTTTGTCTACCCGCTCTGTCTGGCTGTGCGTGAATCACGTGGGACGTGGTACCCTTAGCATCTCTTGTCTAGCCTGCTGGTGTTCCCGAGTGCTGTCCTGACTGTCGGGGAATTGTGGGCGTCTACGGGAGTGCTGAGGTTTGTGCTTTCGTAACAATGGCGTCAGGAGTGGGATGCTAAGTGTGTGCTCGTACAGACCTACGTGACTCGAGTGGAGAAACCATGGCAGACAAGGTGGTAGACAAAATGGCGGGCGAGAGTGGTGCTGCTGACCAGTGTGAGGGACTGAGTGGGTCTAGTCACGACTCTAGTGATGCTGGTGACGAGAAGCCCACCCAGATGGACCTCCTCATGTCCCAACTGGCGAGTATGGCTCAGAAGCAGGAGGAAAGGCACGAGCAAACCGTGGCAACACAAGCTGCCCAAACTGAACGACTGATGGAAGCCCTGCAAAGCAGCCTAGGTTCTCTGAGGGCTGAAACGCAGGCGTATACTGATCGCTCGTGTGAGGCAGTGAAACAGGAGGTAAAAAGTGAACTCCAAGCCTTGCGGGAAGAGGTGGCAGACCTGCGTGAGGGCGCGAGTGTTTGGCGGCAGGGCGCGTGGCCGCCACGTGGCGTCTTGGCGGGAGGTGTACAGCTGTCCGCAACCCCCGCCTGGCCTCCCGTGACTAGCCCAGGACCTGAAGGGAGTGTGGCCTCAGCCCCACCTGCTGTTGGGGGCCTTGGATGGGGCCCTGTGGGGGAAGCAGGTCCTTGGGAAGCACCCGAGATGGCCGTTGGGGGCTGGCCGCCCACCCGGGACAGGAGGGGAGGGCTTAGCCTGCCCCCTACACCGCCGGGCTCACCTCCCCGTGCCGCCTCCCCGCCCCCGAGCCCTAAGGCAGCCCGCTCGTCACCTCGTCACGTGAGACGCAAGCCAGCGGAGTACGATGGTAAGGTCAGCTGGGAGTCTTACGTCGCCCAGTTCGATATGCTGGCCTTGGCCCAGGGCTGGGGGGAGGCAGAGAAGGCCCTGCAACTAGCGACAGCGCTGCGAGGCCCGGCGTTGGAAGTGCTGGGTCATCTCCCTGCCAGCCAGCGCACCTCATACGCAGCAGTGTCCGAAACTTTGCGGCGACGTTTCGGACACCGTCATCAGGCGGAGGTATACCGCGCCCAGCTTAAAAAGAGGACGCGAGAGAAGGACGAAACCCTTTCCCAGCTGGCGCAGGACGTAGAAGGGCTGGTGAGGAGGGCGTATCCAAGCGCGTCCGAGGACATGGTCGTTGTTCTGGCGCGCGACGCGTTCGTAGACGCCCTCCAGGACCACCAGCTCCAAATCTATGTGAAGCAGGCACACCCAGCTGACGTGCAGGTGGCGTTGGCACGGGCTATGGAGTTTGAGGCCTTCCTACAGACGACGACCAGCCTCTCTTCTCTTGCCCAGCCTCGCGGTGAGGTACGGGGCCGGAAGGCGAAGGTGGAGCACAAGGCGGCGTCACGGGAGGCGAGCCCGTCCGAGTTCGCCGGCCGCTGTTGGGGCTGCAGTGAGAGAGGCCATAGACGCAGCCAATGTCCGAGGGGACGAAGGACGCGCTTCCTCGATCGGCCTAACTCCAAAGCCTTCCAGACGTGCTGCGCCGCATGCGGCAAATCGGGCCACCGCTCCAGCGCCTCCCCCAAAGCCCAAGGAGGTTGCTGAGGCGGGAAACAGCAGCGGGCTGGAGGAGGGGGCGACCTCACAGCCTGCCAAGGTGCCAATGCCCCGTGCTGTGTAAAGTGCCACCTCACCGTCAGCGCAGTGCAGGTACGAGGTGCGGTTGATGGAAGGCCTTGCTGCATGACCATTGACAGCGGGGCTGAGCGCACCATCGTGCAGCGGAGGCTGGTAAGTGCTGAGTGGCTCCCGTGCACCATGGACAGGCTGTGTGGAGTAACAGGGGACTGCATGCCGTTGCAAGGCCCAGTAGACGTTCGAATAAGTGTCGGCAGCGCGGAGGTGAACCTGCCCGTGTATGTTGCCGAGCTGGAGGAAGAGTGTCTGCTGGGTTACGACTACCTGAAGAAGACCAGGGCCTGCGTAGACTTTGGACGGAAGGTGATAAAGGTATGTGGATACGATGTGCCTTTCCTTCCGGAGGTCGGCCGGTCGGAGGTAGTGACGACACGGCGGATGCAGTTGGCCCCGCGCTCTGAGTGTCGAGTACAGTGTCGACTCGCACGGCCGATGCAGAGCACGGAGGGCCTAGTGGAACCAGCCAGCGACTGTCGACTGGCTGACGGAGTGGCAGTCGGAAGGAGCCTCGTGCAAGCGGGGGAGAAGGTAGTCACTGTCTTACTGGCTAACTTCTCCGACGAGGCTCGCAACATACCCGCCGGAACAGCGGTGGGCGAGTGCGTGGAGGTGCAGCGTGCCGAGGCACCGCCGCAGGGTGAGCGGGCGGCCGAGGGAGCCCCGCTGCCGAGCTTCCTGGAGGATCTAGTCCCCGGAGACAGCTGTCACCACCCCCAGCGAGCCAGAGGAGGCCGAGGCTGAGGAGTCAGGGGTGGGCGACGGCCGCGACTCAGAGCCAGCAGAGGAACCTCAGCCCACTCGGCCGCGCAGGGACAGACGCCGCCCACGGCGTTATGATGATTTTGTGTTGATTGACTCTGAGGGAGAGATATAAGGAGAGGCAAGGTCGGGTCGACCTTTTTGTAAAGGAGGGGGTGATGTAACGCCCGGGTATTATTGTTGTTTAGTCTAAGTTGCCTTTATTTCTTTCTGTGGGATTGAGTGTGTGACGTGCGTGTGTGTGTGTCAGCTGTGCCTGGTGTCTGGCAGTGGTGCATGGATGGCGGGAGAGAAGTCGCGTGACTGCAGTGACTGGGCAGTGTGTTGTTGGCCCCGCTCTGGATAACTTGTCTTTGCGTGTCCTCCGTGCCGAGTGCCTGTTGCGTGAGCCTGAAGAGTTTGACTGTCCCTGCCTGTGTCTGTAACTGCCTGTAACTAACGGAACTAGTAAAGGAAGAAAGTGTTGCCCACTGTTTGTCTACCCGCTCTGTCTGGCTGTGCGTGAATCACGTGGGACGTGGTACCCTTAGCATCTCTTGTCTAGCCTGCTGGTGTTCCCGAGTGCTGTCCTGACTGTCGGGGAATTGTGGGCGTCTACGGGAGTGCTGAGGTTTGTGCTTTCGTAACAATAATAATAATAATAATAATAATGTCACGAGAGGGCAAGATCATGAAGATACCCAGACTGAGTCCCAGCGGAAGTGGAGGATGACGTCACACTACGTCACCTCGCCGGCCGCCTACTCTGGGGCTCGGGAGTATCACGTGACGTGTAGCAGCCCTGGGATTGGTGGCGGAACAGTTTGGGAGACAGAGTGGCGGGAGAACACTGGTGAGGGAAGAAAGCCCGCGCGTCGCCGACACTGCCTCCTGTACTTGTACGAGTATGTGCCTTTGTGAGCTGGAGCGAGGCGTCAAGAAGCCTTCCGAGGGTCGACAAGAGGCCCGGGGTGCCGAGCTACAGTATAGGACTACTGTGTAGTGTGAGCAACGGAGAATAGAGGGCCAGAAGCCGACAAGTGTGTTTTACTATTCGCCTTCTGAGGGGAGCCAGGGAAGAACACGGAGCGCCGCAGGGTAAGTTCACCGTCACGTATGCAGGAAGCACCGGACCCTAAAAGTGTAAGTGTGACGGCCCACGGGGTGGTGAAGTTACAGTGGTGTCAGGAGTGGGATGAGTTAAGTGCTAACTGTGTGCGTCGCGGTGTGTTACCGAGTGTGCGTGTGTATTGCACAGGGGAGGCGAGCAGCGGTGGTACGGGTAACGTACTTGTGGATCGCAGCGGGCGGGCGGACGGTGCAGTGTGTTTTGCCATGGTAAGCTGCGTGTTGTGTTAAGTTACGGTGCCTTACAGTAATTAAGTCAGCATGGCGGCGAAAGAAATCACACTAGCGGATGTTATGAGTGCCCTGAAGGCGCAGGGAGAGGTACAGCATGCTGAGTTGCAAGCGGTGACGAGCAGTGTAGACCGTGTATTTAAGGAGGTTATGGGGCTCGTGAAGGAGGAGTGTTCACGGGTTAAAGACGAGGTGTTAAGTGAAGTGTTCACCAAGGATCAGGTGAAGGGAGAGGTGGAAAAAGCGGCCAGTGAACTGAGGAGATATGTGGATGAGGTTGTGGCGGCACAGGCGCCTCCTGTACTCTCTCAGCATAAAGGCACGCTGTTCCGGTCAAGTGGGCGTGCTAGTGAGACTGAGGGGGGGAGTGACGAAGGGGAGGAGGATAATAGTTGTCACGGAAGCCTAAACAGCCTTTCTCCACTGGCCAAGGTGATACCGTCTCCCCTACGCTCTCCTGTAAACGTCTTATCACCTCCACCATCCCCGCTAGCCTCAGTAAAGTCGTACCCCTCTGCTGCCAGCTCCACGTCACGGAGGCTGAAGGACGGGACGAGGCGCCGGCCACAGGAGTTCGATGGAACAGTGTCTTGGGAAGCGTATAAGACACAGTTCGAGCTCTTGGCCAGCGCCCGCCAGTGGAGTCGCCCTGAGATGGCCATGCAGCTGGTGTGGGCACTCAAAGGACCGGCATTAGAAGTCCTGAACCAGCTGCCAGCTGCCCAGCGGTGCTCGTATAGTAAAGTGACGGCGACACTGGAGAGGAGGTACGGGTACCAGCACCAAACCGAGGTGTTCAGGACAAGGTTCCGGGCCAGGTTACGAGGCCCGGGGGAGACCCTGACACGCCTGGCGCAGGATTTGGAGGTGCTGGTGCGGCGTGCGTACCCGGAGGCCAGTGAGGAGATGATCACCATTCTCCTGCGGGATCAGTTCGTTGATGCCATCGATAACCAACAACTGAGGATATACGTCCAGCAGGCACACCCCAAGGACCTTCAGGAGGCCCTGGCGAGGGGCCTGGAGATGGAGTCATTTCTCTGGACGACGCGGGAGCGACCCAGCGGGAATTATGTCCCGCAGAGAGTGAAGGCAAAGAAAGGGGCCGTGCAGAAGGCCTACTCTAGCCCTTCACCGCCCCTAGGTGAGTTCAGGGGTAAGTGCTACTCTTGCGGGCAGCAGGGGCACACCAAGAGGTACTGCCCGCAGGGATCAAGTAGCGGAAAGGCTGTCAACGGCAGAGCAGGGCAGTACCAGTACAAACCCTGTTGTTGGAACTGCGGTCAGGGGCACAAGACGGCAGAGTGTGCCCTCGTCTCTCCCAGGGATAGCAAGGAGGCTGGGGGAAACGGAAAGAGGCTGGTGGAAGGGGTCGAGCGCCAGCCAGAGAGCCAGAGACCCCAGTCCGCCTAAGTTGCCGCGCCAAGGGTGCCCGGACAGTGCAGGTGGGCGGGCAAGTGGATGGCAAATCTTGCTGCCTCACTGTGGACTCGGGCACGGAACGTACCTTCGTGCAGGACGGGGTGGTGGCAACTGGACAGCCCCCGGTGGCCCAGCAACAACTGTGTGGTATTACAGGACACTGCAAACAGCTGAGGGGACCAGTGCATGCCAGAATTGCGGTTGGCAGCACGGAGGAGCATCTTCCCGTCTTTGTAGCGGACGTCGGGGAGAACTTGCTCGGCCTAGACTACCTGAAGCAGAGCAGGGCGGTGCTGGACTTCGGGGAAATGACTATGTCGGTCAGAGGTAGTGTGGTGCCGCTACAGGAGGGCGGTGTTGACGCAGAGGAGTGTGAAGCTTCAATTGAAACTCACCGAGCCCATACTGCGTCCCTACCAGAAGCTAGCCAGCGCTGCCGTCTCAGTAAGGAACAGAAGGAGGAAAGTCAAGGGTCGGAAGAGTGTGAAGGTGTACAGACGACTATGGACCCGGAAGGTCATTGCGAGGACATGCAGGGGAGTAGCACTGGGGTTCCACCTCATCTGCAGGATCTATTGCAGAGGAGTTCGGCATGCCTGTCTGGGGAACAGGTGGACAAGGTGAAGGAAGTGCTGACTCTGTATGCAGATGTCTTCTCGCAGGGAGATAATGACCT
This sequence comes from Scylla paramamosain, assembly GCF_035594125.1. Classification (NCBI taxonomy): domain Eukaryota; kingdom Metazoa; phylum Arthropoda; class Malacostraca; order Decapoda; family Portunidae; genus Scylla; species Scylla paramamosain. The sequence goes on along the minus strand of NC_087171.1, from coordinate 2,008,590 downwards.
GGGCCGGACCAGTCTGGTTAAACACCGCATTCACACAGGGGATAGTCGGCCGGTTAAGTTGCCGCCCCGCCGGATTGCGCCTGCTCGTCGGCTGGAGGTGGAAAAAGCTGTGGAGGAGTTGCGCGCGCAAGGGATAATCGAAAAGTCGGCTAGTCCCTGGAGTGCTGCTGTTGTCCTCGTTAAGAAGAAGGATGGGTCTACCAGGTGCTGTGTGGACTATCGGGGCCTTAACGCAGTGACGACAAAGGACTCTTACCCTCTACCGAGGGTGGATGACACGCTTGACGCGCTCACGGGGGCCCAGTGGTTCTCCACCTTAGACTTGAAATCAGGTTACCATCAAGTTGAGGTTGCGGAGGAGGACAGAGAGAAAACGGCCTTCTCGTATGGGCAGGGACTGTATCAGTTTAAAGTGATGAGTTTTGGTCTGGTGAATGCCCCGGCCACCTTTGAGCGTCTAATGGAGCGTGTGTTGGATGGGTTGCTGTGGAAAAGCGCCCTGGTGTACTTGGACGATGTGCTAGTGTACGGGAATTCGTTCAAGGGGGCTCTGGAGAGGCTTAAGACAGTGTTAGACAGGTTCAGGGGGTGCAAATGTGAAACTCAGTCCAAAGAAGTGTAGCCTGTTCCAGAGGGAAGTGCCGTTTCTGGGTCACATAGTGAGTAGTGAGGGAGTGAAAACAGACCCTGGTAAGGTAGAGTCAGTTAAGGAGTGGCCAGTGCCGCGCAGTGTGACGGAAGTGCGCGGGTTCCTTGGGTTGTGTACGTACTACCGGAGGTTTGTGAAGGGTTTTGCGCAAATTGCGGTGCCACTCCATCACTTGACTCGTAAAGGGGCATGCTTTCACTGGAGCGAGGACTGTCAACGGGCCTTTGAAACTCTGAAAGAGGCTCTCGCTAACGCCCCTGTGTTACCGTACCCGGATCCAATGAAACCATACGTGTTGGATTGTGATGCGAGTGCTGAGGGAGTAGGAGCCGTCTTGTCCCAGGAGAAAGACGGACAAGAGTGGGTCGTCTCCTACTTCAGCAGGAAGTTCTCATCCCCTGAAAGGAACTATTGCGTCACTCGTAAGGAGTTGTTGGCAGTGATCCTGGCCATTGATCACTTCCATCCTTACTTGTACGGGGCCAGATTCAAGATCAGGACAGACCATGCTGCTCTGAGGTGGCTGAAAACCCTCAGAAACCCGGAGGGGCAGCTGGCCAGGTGGATTGGCAAGCTGGAGCAGCATGACTACAACATCGAATACCGGCCTGGAAAAATGCATAGCAATGCTGACAGTTTGAGTCGCCGTCCTTGCGACGGTGACTGCAGGCATTGTAGACGCCATGAGACTGAGCCTGTGTGCGTGAAGGCTGCCGGTCTTGTCAGTGACACTGAGTGGGGAGAGGACCTCAAACAGGCCCAGCGACAGGACGCTGATATCGGGCCCATAGTGACACTGCGGGAAGAAGGCGAAGAAAAACCGCCATGGGAAAGCGTGGCCCCGCTAAGCCCTGCCGCCAAGGCGTTGTGGCAGCAATGGGCAGTGTTGCGAGTGAGTGACGGTGTGCTGCAACGGCGGTGGGAGTCATGTGACGGCGGTGTGGCCTTCTGGCAAACAATTGTCCCTGTGAATATGAGGGAGGCCTTAGTGCGCGAGGCTCACGGTGGAAATGCAAGTGGTCACTTCGGTGTGAGGAAAACGCTAGGGCGGTTAAAGCAGCGGGTTTATTGGGTAGGCATGCGGAAGGACGTTAGTGAATGGTGCAAAGTGTGTGACGTGTGCTGTGGGAAGATGGGCCCCGGGAGAAAGACAGTTGCTCCCTTACAGGTGTATCAGGTTGGGGCACCTGTGGAGAGGGTGGCAGCGGACATCCTGGGTCCGTTCCCTCAGACACTGAGAGGTAACCGCTTTGTGTGTGTGACCATGGACTACTTCACTAAATGGCCGGAAGCGTATCCGCTGCCAAACCATGAGGCTGCCACCGTGGCAGGTGTGTTATTGGACGAGTTCTTCGCCCGGTTTGGCGTGCCGCACGAGCTGCACTCTGACCAGGGCAGGGAGTTTGAGTCGGCAGTATTCCGGGAGTGCTGCCAGTTGCTGGGCGTCAAGAAAACTCGTACTACACCCCTGCGGCCGCAGTCGGATGGCATGGTGGAACGCTACAACCGCACGTTGGGGCAGGAGTTGGCCAAATATTGCCAGGAAGGGCAGGAGGACTGGGACTTAAAAATCCCCCTGCTTCTCTTGGCCTACTGGTCAGCCGAGCATGAGGTGACCGGTTACACGCCAGCCCGGCTGATGTGTGGGCGGGAGCTCCAGCTACCAGTGGACCTCGTGACTGGCAGGCCGCCGGACGAAGACCTGCCCACTACCATCACCCAGTACGCTACAGCCCTACAGGACCGTCTCCGGGAGGTGCACCATCAGGTGAGGGGTAACCTGAAGGTGTCCGGTGAGGCGATGAAGGACCGGTACGACCGCCGGGCAACGGCACCACCCTTTAGCGAGGGGGATCAGGTGTGGCTGCACAACCCTCGGCGTAAGAAAGGATTGTCCCCTAAGCTCCAGAGCCCCTGGGAGGGGCCATACGTGGTGGAGAAGGTCATCTCGGACGTCACCTTCAGGATACGCCAAGGGCCAAGGAAGCGGGCACTGGTGGTGCACGCTGACAGGCTCTGGGGTTACCATGGCCCTGGAAGCTTCTCCTGGGGAGAGCGAGCTGCTCTCCTGACCAGTGACGAAGAGGAGGACAAGGACAAGGGCCTTGGGGACGACGAGCCCCTGGTGATGGAGGATGACGGAGACCTGGACCTGAGAGAGCCTGAGCCGCTGGTGATGGAGGAAGGTGGAGCAGATGAGTTGTGTCCCTTGGAGGGGGCACTGGCGGATGTCGACGCTGGACCTGTAGTAGGGAGACCCAGACGGGAGCGGCATCCACCCAAATGGAGTGAGGATTATGTTCTTTGTTGATTTTTGATATACCTAAAGTTGAAGTATTATTTTCTTGTTTTCGGGGGTGTATCTGTAACCTAAAGGGAATAGAGAGAGTTGGGGAGCGAGGGCGCTCAGTCTCTTTACAGGAGGGGGTAGTGTCACGAGAGGGCAAGATCATGAAGATACCCAGACTGAGTCCCAGCGGAAGTGGAGGATGACGTCACACTACGTCACCTCGCCGGCCGCCTACTCTGGGGCTCGGGAGTATCACGTGACGTGTAGCAGCCCTGGGATTGGTGGCGGAACAGTTTGGGAGACAGAGTGGCGGGAGAACACTGGTGAGGGAAGAAAGCCCGCGTGTCGCCGACACTGCCTCCTGTACTTGTATGTGCCTTTGTGAGCTGGAGCGAGGCGTCAAGAAGCCTTCCGAGGGTCGACAAGAGGCCCGGGGTGCCGAGCTACAGTATAGGACTACTGTGTAGTGTGAGCAACGGAGAATAGAGGGCCAGAAGCCGACAAGTGTGTTTTACTATTCGCCTTCTGAGGGGAGCCAGGGAAGAACACGGAGCGCCGCAGGGTAAGTTCACCGTCACGTATGCAGGAAGCACCGGACCCTAAAAGTGTAAGTGTGACGGCCCACGGGGTGGTGAAGTTACAATAATAATAATTATAATTATTATTATTATTATTATTATTGTTATTATTATTATTATTATTATTATTGTTATTATTATTATTATTATTATTGTTATTATTATTACTATTATTATTATTATCTACTTATACTACTTATAATAATACTACAACTGCCAACACTAGTAATAAGGGTGATGATGATAATAATAATAATAATAATAATAATAATAATAATAATAATAATAATAATAAATATTATTATTATTGTTATTATTATTATTATTATTATTATTATTATTATTATTATTATTATTATTATTATTATTATTATTATTATTATTATTATCATCATCATCCTTATTACTAGAGTTAGTAGTTGTAGTATTAGTATAAGTAGTAGTAGTAGTAGTAGTAGTAGTAGTAGTAGTAGCAGTAGTAGCAGCATATGAGAGAGAGAGAGAGAGAGAGAGAGAGAGTGTGTGTGTGTGTGTGTGTGTGTGTGTGTGTGTGTGTGTGTGTGTGTGGTGCGTGAGGATTAACATCAGTTCACCACCTCACCCACACCTTCCTGGTCATCAAATCTAAAGTAATACTGCGCTGCCAGCTTTCCATCAACCAATCTCAGGTTTTGAAGGACATGATATTCCCTACTCCTTCGCCAATTTATGTGAGATAGAGTATACTACTACTACTACTACTACTACTATTGGTACTACTACTACTACTACTACTTTTTGAAAATTAAGGAGATATCAAACTATTATATTTATCGTATGAAATAGTTATCTCCAAGAAATAATATGCAAAAAAGAGGTAAATAGGCTTTCTATTTTTATTTAGTCCATGGTGAATGCCATCATGTATGAGGATGCCGACACAACTCGTCGCTCTGTATTTCGATATGGAAGTCAGGCGCGAAATATTATTATGAATGTCTATCACTATTTCAGCAGAAAGTGGGGAATTGATTCTAGCATAGATGTGTTTGAGAAGACTTCTAAGGCTACCATTGTGTCCATTAACATGCTGAAAGTATCAAGAGACAGGCATCTGAGTGCGGCAATGAATCCTTCTCTTGACCTGTGCATTGTACGAAGAGATCGAGAGTTGGGGGTAACCTTAACAACTTTGACAAAGAATGCATCCGCAAAGAAATTCTGTCCTATGAAAGAGGAGAACTGCCAACATTAGAAGATCTGCTGCAAAGTGAAACAAGACCCAGCGAGGTTTGAAAGTGGAAAAACAACACTATGGAAAACTGTGAAAGATTTCGCCATAAGAAAGTGACAAGCGGAAGGGCTATTTTGATCGAGCGAGATGATATAGTGATGGCACGAACTGAGTACCTGAGATTAATAGAAAAGAACATAAAATGTAGCCCCACCAAACGACGACCAGGAGTGTTTCTTGATGAAATATGGATCAACCAGAATGAATGTGTTGGGAAGTGCTGGACAGTGGCTGATGGATCAGTTGGACCCAAACTTAAAACTGGTAAAGGCTCTAGGTTCATCATGCTGTACGCAGGAAGAGAACAAAATTTTGTTCAGGGAGCCTTTTTGTTGCTTAGGTAAAAAAAGTGGGGTCAAAGATGATTATCATGATTCAGTGGATCATGATAAATTTAAAAATTGGTTTAAAGAGCAACTGTTGCCAAATATAAAAGAAATATCTTTGATCATAATGGACAATGCTTCATACCATAGCAAAACTGAAAATAAGGCTCTAACCTGTTGCAACAAAAATTCTTGCCACACAGTTTTCCCATTTCTCTTTGGTAATAGACTCCACTTTTTTTTTTTTTTGTGTGTGTGTGTGTGTGTGAGTACTCTTTTCGGAGTCAGACATTGATTCGAATTAGCGGTACGGACATAAGATTCCTGGAGTAGCTTGGGCTTTGTGTGTTGCGAATCATCAGGTATAGAGTTATCATTTAACTATTTTAATACATCTTTGCGTGTATTTTGTGTAGGTGCTTTATTTAGCATCTTGCAATGGTGTGCTGCATCGCCCAGTATGATTAGTGAGTTCGGTGGAATGTTTGATAGAAATTGATTTTTGAGCCAGGCAAAAAATCTTTTCATGATTCGTTGCATTATGATAATCTCCCTTATTTCCATTCGGCGATTTAAACATCAACAAATCCCCCAGCACAAAGCCACCTTTTCCACCTGCGTCCACAACAATGAATCTTGCTCCCCTACCCGTTTTCAGATTTGGGTTCATCTTGCCATCATCAGTGGTCCATTACCTAGATACACACTCATTTTGGTTCATACACGTTTCATCTATATGTATATTTCTGTGCGAGGGTGGCTGGAGTCTGTTTTCTTTTATTTTCCTCAAATAGCTGCAGCAGGCCACAACTATTTCCTACTTTTCCATAAGTATATGACGTCCACTTTGTGCTCTTTTAAACTGATAGCCCAGTTTTTCAGTAATCTGTGCAGAGTCGTTCTTTCCCCTTAAAGTTCACTGGGTCTTCCTTCACTTCCGCTAGCAATCTGTCCAAATTTGGTATCTCGCCGTGTTCATAAAACGAGGGAATAATACAACACATACATATCTCGTTAAAGGCGCCGACACTGTCCAGCACAGGGTAAGGTTTGTTTACTTTGGAAAGGGGCAGCGACCGCACCGATATCTCCATAACCGTCGAGGTCTCCTGTTCAACTTGAGCTTCTGTGTAGAACGGATACAACTTCCGGACGTATTCATGTACTTGAAAAATGACAACTTTCACTTGGCTGATACATTGCAGACTGGACACTCCATGCTGCAAATTTTCACTCATCATGTAAGACTGCTGCAAAAATAAAGAAATGATTGTGTTAGTATTATTATTTTCTTTACCTTAAGTATATCTTTCAGCTGTATCTTAGTAATAGTATACAAACAGTAATTGATTGTCTGTATATTGTACATACCTTGGAAATCAATGCACGAATAAAAAATAGGATGCGAAAATGTGTGTTGTGACCCACCATCTCACTATTTATAAATTACGTTAGAGCCGCCAAGTCTTTCTATTCACCAAGTACTGCTACTTCACTCACATCACTCAAGTTAATTTCCCGAGTGGTTAGGCCATAGGTTTGAATGGGGTATGCCATAAACGCAGCTCTAAAAAAATTATAATTAATGATAAACCAGTAAGTGATTATTCCAACTACACATGTAGGCAAAAGCAATAACTTCACAACTTATTGCAACTCAAGTTAACTTAAGAAGTTAACTTGAGTTAACTTCTTAAAGTTAACTCAAGTAAATAGATTCAAGCAAATCATGAAGTCCTACACTAGACAGTTAACTACACATTGTATCAGTTAATATGGAAAACTCACTTAAAGACACACGGAACTTGGTCCATCACGTAATACAGTAACACTCTCTCTCCATCACTAAACACATAAGATAGTGGCAGACGGCTCTGCCTTAAAAACAGAGGCAACACCGGGGAGGCTACCGCCTCGAGAGAATGAAGGAAAGATAACACCAAATCCTACTCCACCTTCGGATTTTGACCCGTCCATGAATACAGGGATGTGTGGAATAGTGTTCCAAGAATAATGCACGAGACAAAATCTGGTAACAAGTTCTTAATAAGAATGTCAGCGCCGTAGAGAGAAATGGGTGGGAATCGCCAATAATCATCTCTAGGAGACCTACAGGAACATATGGAGACTGAAGGTGCATTTAATATCACCACAGCAGATGCAATTCTGAAACCGAAGGGTTTAGGTGAGCTTGGGTGAAATGCATATAGTTGAGAACGTGAATCACGGGAGACGGCCACACAAGAAACGGACTCGGGAAGACGTTGGACTCTATACCATCAATTTAACAATAAGCACTGATGACACAAGTGGAATGACACCAGCATCTACTAGTAAGCTAGGGACTGGGATGAGCGGAACCCACCAGTCGCCAGGCGAACACCGGCATGGTGCACTGAGTCCGACACACGAAACCGAGCATCAGTAGCAGAATAATAAACCTCACACCCATATTCCAACTTAGAAAGAATAAGAGTTCGGTTCTGTCCGTCAGTGCCCCAAGAAGTAAGAGCCAAGACTCTAAGGAGTGACAGCCCCTTCATGCATGCTACCTTAATATAACGAAGGTGAGGTACCCAAGTCAGGCGTCTGTCAAATATAAGTCCCAGGAAACGAGTTTCCTCCACACAAGATATTCTTTTATCATATAGATACAGATCTGGGTCAGGGTGAGCACCACGAAGTGGCAAAAATGTAAAGCCACAGTTTTCGAAGCCGAGAAACGAAATCCCCAAGTTGCAGCCTACCCTATTAATTACTAACTGCAATTTCCTCTCAATCAAAGGCATCCGTGGCGCAGAAAAGGAGACTGACAAATCATCGACATATAAGCTAGGTACCATGAACTCCTTTTGGAAGCACACCATTGACACTGTAGCTACAGCAAAAAGTGTGACACTGAGTATACTTCCTTGTGGCACGCCATCTTCCAGTGGATAAACTTCAGACAGAACGCCCCCATTCCGTACCCGTAAAAAAACAATGAAATAAAAAAAAAAAAATGCATAAAAATAGGGAATCGGCCACGGAGACCGAAGTCGAACAGAGTAAGTAAAATGCTGTGGCACCAAGCAGTGTTGTATGCTTTTTCCAAATAAAAAAAAATATTGTAACCTGATACTGTTTACACGCGAATGCTTCACATATAGAAGATTCTAGAGACAAAAGAGCGTCAGACGTGGACCTCATTTTCCGAAAACCATACTGAACAAGTGACAAGTAATTGCCTTTCTCCAAGAACCACATAAGCTTGAGATTTGCCGTCTTCTCCAGCAACTTACTAATGCATGAGGTTAAGGAAATGATCTTTTCTAGGCTTTGGAATGGGGATAATTACAGCAACATCCCAAGAAGAAGGAAAATCACCGGTATTCTAAATAAAGTTATAGAGGTCAAGTTAAAAGGTAAAAGCTTCATCGGACATGTGGTGTAAAAAGGAATATGGAATGTCATTGGAGGCTGGGGACAAATCATGGCACCGGGACATTGTCTTTCCACCAGAGGAGGCAAAAGTAACACCAACAGCTTCCAGATGTCAACGAAGATGTACCATAGGCGCATTAGGATCCTTTCTGGAGACACTAGCAAAGTGCTCAACAAACAGGTCGGCAACCGTTTTAGGGTCTGCCACCACCTCTCCAGCATGAAACAGGTGGTGGAGGTGCAGAATACTTCCCACATATCTTGCAGACTCTGTTGAAAACCTCAGTGAATGGAATGCAAACTATGATGGAGGAGAAATAACTTTTCCAAGACTCCTACTGAGCCGTCTTTAAAGTGCGACGCGCGCGGACATGCATTTTTCGGAAAGCCCCCAAACAGTCGATGTCCCCATGATGTTGTCAAGGGCGAGAAAAGGCAGCATGCTTTTCTCGAACAGCAGCTGTATTATCCGCATTCCACCAGGGAACAGGACATTTAGGAAACTGGCCAGAGATCTTAGGGACGGACTGAAGAGCAGCAGATGCAAGACATCAGTGAAGTATGTTGCAGCCTCATCACAATTTCCTATTTCATCTATTGAGAGAACAAGAGTACTGAGTTCCGTGAATAGTTGCCTTATCTAGACGCCACTGGGAAGGACGTGGCTGTCATGCAGAATCAGTTGACTCTAATGAAACTGGGAAATGATCACTTCCATATAAATCTGGTAAAACATTAAAATAAAAAAAAGGAGAGAAAGACCTATTGCTGTGAAGTACCGGTTTGACTATGGAAATGAGTCATTTTCCAGAGTTTGAAATTTCTGATGCTGAATCCTCGTTAAAAGAAACAATTAAAAAACCAAGAAGATTGACAGTGTCATCTCACAAAGGATGGCGACCACTGAAGTCTTCCAATAAAAGAAAAGGAGAAGGAAGAGTATTGAAAACGTTGTCAAGTTCATTCCTTTCAACAGGAATACTGAGAGGCAGATACAGACTTCACAATGTATAGAAACGATTTATAAAAACCTTAACAGCAACAATCTGCAGCGGCGAGTGAACCTGAGGGTGGATAAAAGGAAGCTCTTTTCTAACAAAGATGGCAGTGCCACCATGGTGGCCTTGACCAGGAAATGGAGTGAAGAAAGCACTATACCCAGGAGGACTGAAGTGAGTGGATTTTAAGAGTTTTGTCTCTTGCAAACAAATACAAGCAGGAGAAAACCTAAAGATCAATATCCGGAGTTCCTCCCAGGAGGCACGCAAACCACAATTCCATTGCAGGAGCTAGAATTTTGCTACTTTGAAGGGGTCTTCAGGGAAGCCTGTCTATAAGAGCAGTATGAGTGGAACCCCCCCCAGGCATGTGAAGCATACTCCATACATGGACGGATAAGGCCCTTGTACAGAGTTAGCAGCTGGGGGGGTGAGAAAAACTGGCGGAGACGTCTCAGAACACCTAACTTCAGATAGCTAAAGATAAGATGTGAAGTTTCCAGTTCAGATTATAAGTAAAAGACAGACCGAGGATGTTCAGTGTAGAAAAGGGGGACAGTTGAGTGTCATTGAAGAAGAGGGGATAGTTGTCTGGAAGGTTGTGTCGAGTTGATAGATGGAGGAATTGAGTTTTTGAGGCATTGAACAATACCAAGTTTGCTCTGCCCCAATCAGAAATTTTAGAAAGATCAGAAGTCAGGCGTTCTGTGGCTTCCCTGCGTGATATGTTTACCTCCTGAAGGATTGGATGTCTATGAAAAGACGTGGAAAAGTGCAGGGTGGTATCATCAGCGTAGGAGTGGATAGGACAAGAAGTTTGGTTTAGAAGATCATTAATGAATAATAAGAAGAGAGTGGGTGACAGGACAGAACCCTGAGGAACACCACTGTTAATAGATTTAGGAGAACAGTGACCGTCTACCACAGCAGCAATAGAACGGTCAGAAAGGAAACTTGAGATGAAGTTACAAAGAGAAGGATAGAAACCGTAGGAGGGTAGTTTGGAAATTAAAGCTTTGTGCCAGACTCTATCAAAGGCTTTTGATATGTCCAAGGCAACAGCAAAAGTTTCACCAAAATCTCTAAAAGAGGATGACCAAGACTCAGTAAGGAAAGCCAGAAGATCACCAGTAGAGCGGCCTTGACGGAACCCATACTGGCAATCAGATAGAAGGTTGTGAAGTGATAGATGTTTAAGAATCTTCCTGTTGAGGATAGATTCAAAAACTTTAGATAAGCAGGAAATTAAAGCAATAGGACGGTAGTTTGAGGGATTAGAACGGTCACCCTTTTTAGGAACAGGTTGAATGTAGGCAAACTTCCAGCAAGAAGGAAAGGTAGATGTTGACAGACAGAGCTGAAAGAGTTTGACTAGGCAAGGTGCAAGCACAGAGGCACAGTTTTGGAGAACAATAGGAGGGACCCCATCAGGTCCATAAGCCTTCCGAGGGTTTAGGCCAGCGAGGGCATGGAAAACATCATTGCGAAGAATTTTAATAGGTGGCATGAAGTAGTCAGAGGGTGGAGGAGAGGGAGGAACAAGCCCAGAATCGTCCAAGGTAGAGTTTTTAGCAAAGGTTTGAGCAAAGAGTTCAGCTTTAGAAATAGATGTGATAGCAATGATGCCATCTGGTTGAAGTAGAGGAGGGAAAGAAGAAGAAGCAAAGTTATTGGAGATATTTTTGGCTAGATGCCAGAAATCACGAGGGGAGATAGATCTTGAAAGGTTTTGACATTTTCTGTTAATGAAGGAGTTTTTGGCTAGTTGGAGAACAAACTTGGCATGGTTCCGGGCAGAAATATAAAGTGCATGAGATTCTGGTGATGGAAGGCTTAAGTACCTTTTGTGGGCCACCTCTCTATCATGTATAGCACGAGAACAAGCTGTGTTAAACCAAGGTTTAGAAGGTTTAGGACGAGAAAAAGAGTGAGGAATGTACGCCTCCATGCCAGACACTATCACCTCTGCTATGCGCTCAGACGGGTCTCTGACACGGAAGCAGTAGTCATTCCAAGGAAAATCAGCAAAATACCTCCTCAGGTCCCCCCAACTAGCAGAGGCAAAACGCCAGAGGCACCTTCGCTTAGAGGGATCCTGAGGAGGGATTGGAGTGATAGGACAAGGTAAAGATATGAGATTGTGATCGGAGGAGCCCAACGGAGAAGAAAGGCATAAGCATAAGCAGAAGGATTAGAGGTCAGGAAAAGGTCAAGAATGTTGGGCGTATCTCCAAGACGGTCAGGAATACGAGTAGGGTGTTGCACCAATTGCTCTAGGTCATGGATGATAGCAAAGTTGTAGGCTAGTTCACCAGGATGGTCAGTGAAGGGAGAGGAAAGCCAAAGCTGGTGGTGAACATTGAAGTCTCCAAGAATGGAGATCTCTGCAAAAGGGAAGAGGATCAGAATGTGCTCCACTTTGGAAGTTAAGTAGTCAAAGAATTTCTTATAGTCGGCGGAGTTAGGTGAGAGGTATACAACACAGATAAATTTAGTATGAGAGTGACTCTGTAGTCGTAGCCAGATGGTGGAAAACTCGAAAGATTCAAGAGCGTGGGCACGAGAGCAGGTTAAGTCATTGTGCACATAAACGCAGCATCCACCTTTGGATCGAAAATGAGGATAGAGAAAGTAGGAGGGAACAGAAAAGGGGCTACTGTCAGTTGCCTCAGACAGCTGAGTTTCAGTGACGAAAAGAAGATGAGGTTTGGAAGAGGAGAGGTGGTGTTCTACAGATTGAAAATTAGATCTTAGACCGCGAATGTTGCAGAAGTTAATGAAGAAAAAGTTGGGGGGGGTGTCAAGACACTTAGGGTCGTCGACAGAAAGGCAGTCCGACCTGGGGACATTTATGGTCCCCTCCCCAGATGGGGACTCCGAGGCTGGTGTAGGAGTCGCCATGATGATTTTAAAATTTTTGAGTGAAGGGTGTGTGTGTTATTAGGTGCTTGTAGTTTTGTGAGGAGGAAGAGAGTAGTCTTTAGAAGGCAGTCTGTGACTGCCCCCTTGCGTTGTGAGGCACAAAGGGAAACGTTCAGTGAGGTCACAGCTGGGTTTAATGATAAGTTCACAGCACCCCCTGAACAGTGCTTTAGACCTCACTGGGAGTAATTATCGTTTCGGCAGGTGTCTACTGCCTCCTCCTTAGTTTGGTCCCTCATTAGCCACTTTGCTAGCATGAGTAGCCCTCTCCCCGGAGCAGGAGCCGAAGCCCCACTCTAGCCTCACTCGCCATCTCATAGGGACACACAAGCCTCCCCACCACGACAAGTCGGTTCCCATTAGGGAGTGCATGGACAGGAGGAGGTCAGGTGTGTTCGGCGCAGACTTTGATTTGCAATAAGGATTATTGACTTATTCTTTCTTGATGTGTTCATGATTTCATACATACATACACTCGCGTGACTTTACATTCCTTATATTATTATGATGTTTAATTACATTGTATATAATATGTACTACAAATTAAGGGAAATCATTCGGACCTTAATCGAACAACTAGCCTCACAATGATGACCGCAATGACCCGGGCCAGTTTAGTGCCCTCTAAGGGGTGTGATGTTCCCTTGTGGCAGACGATAATTACAAATCCTATCACTGGATTAAGAGAAATACAAATACTGACACTTTTATGATTTTTAATAAATAATGGAATAATCCGAAATAATAATAATAAAAAGAAAGGAATTCAGAAATACAAAATAAATGGTAGCGTACTCTTCAGTTACATAATTCAGAAATACAAAATAAATGATAGCGTATTCTTCAATTACATAAAAACTACGATGGAGATATTTTCGCGACTACTGAATTGCGGGGGAGACCAGAGAATAAATAAATAAATAACAAATATATACCCAAAAAGTATGTATAGACCTGAGGACAGTCTCACACGGTGATCTCGAACCAGGTGGTTTCACTAGTCCCGTGGAGAAAACCAACAAAAAAAAAGAACAAAAAAAATGCGAATATCTATCCACTCAGAAACAGTTTATCAACAGGAATATCTGAGGAGAATCCGAGAGGGTCTGAGGAGAATCCGAGAGAGTCTGGCTTTAGTAAAATTATTGCTAAATAAACACTTACTTAATATTACAGGAAATGGAGGAGGAGATTATCAGACTGCATGCTCACCTGAGGAGAATCCGAGAGAGACTGGCTTTGCTTGTGAGGAAATCAGCGGGAAACTAAGGATAAAGGTTTCCAATGGGGAAATTTATTAAGAGTTATAATTTTGTTTTTAGTGGGGGGGGGCGACTAGGTTGTGAGTTCAGGGATGAAAAATATGAATAATTAAGTTACTGTTTACTTTATAGTTGTTACTTTAAGAAGTTTAATTCAATGGACTTTTGAAATCAATTGGGGAATTAGTCAAAGTCTGGTATCTCTTCTCGGCTTGCGTAGCAACAGGGGTAACAGGACGGCGAAGCAAAGAAGACTTATCAGATTCGTCAACCTCATTGGCGCGGCGTAATTATCTGGGATTTGTTTGAGCTGGTTTAAGACCTTACCATTATAAAATTAATTTTATCGTATTAAGGGCTCCCCATTCTCTGGGATTAGGTGAAAAATTCGCCTCTATAACCTGGCCAAGCAAGAGAAATTACGTTTATTCACGGGGTAAATTTTGTTATAGAAGTGGTCAACACAGTGACGCTGAGAGGGGGGGGGGAAAGCAAGGACAAAAGGACACTGAGGAGAGGAGGGGAAGGGGGGGGGTTAGTCACATGGTACTGAGATTCTGGTCATCCCCGCACATTACATGGGCCTTAATCTAGGAAAAAAGTAGAAATATACATAATTAATTTTCCAGCACTACACCAGGTCCAAGTACAGCGCAGTGAGCTCTCTCTCTCTCTGACCTCCTCACTCACCTATTTCTCTTGAAGTGTATTTCATCACTTCCTATTGCCTTTTATATCATAATATCCCTGCTGATTTTCGTATCCAGTGTTGGTAAATTTATTGTGATGCTTCACGTGAAACTTACGACTGTATTTAAGGGAATAAGTGAAATAGTGTTTGTTGTCAAATTACCCATTTCCCACTGCCTTCTGACTAGCACCTCTTGGATTCTGTCAACCATTCGGTAACCACCTTCAACCAATCACCAGTCATTGTGTTATCTACTTACTGTGTAGCTATGCCCTTCTCACCCCCGCAGGAAGAGCATCCTTCGTTATGTGAGACAAAGTATACTGCATTTATTACTAATACTGCCGTTGTTGCTACTACTATTACTACTACTGCTACTACTACTACTACTACTACTACTACTACTACTACTACTACTACGACTACGACTACTGCTGCTGCTACAACAACAACAACAACAACAACAACAACAACAGCAAGAGTAGCAGCAGCAGCAGCAGCAGCAACAACAACAACAACAACTACAACGTCAAATGAAACAAAACTAGCAAAACTACGTAGTATGATGAATGATAAATATAAATATAAAAATTGATATTTGTACGAAAAATAAAAGCAATGAACTAGCTATGACATTGTGGATAAATTACATTATCCTATGTATAGGAAGAAACAATATTTAGATGCCATCTATTTATCTACGATCCTACATGTATCTATATCCTAGAGCTGGCAATCACGCACTAGGTGTCTCAGACAAAGCGCCCCCCCCCCCCACACACACACACACAGGAAGGCCAGTAGATGCTGTGGGGTCTTGTTATGGAACTACGCAAATGTGGCCAGCTGTGCTATGCTTGAGCTGCTGGGATGCAGAAGAGTGTGACAGAGGCTAAGAATACAGTATTGTCGTAAGAGACAACTAAAATGAAGGAGGCTAGAAAAATTCCCTTTTGTGTATTTCATTCCTACGAACAAAACAAAAAAAATAAATATTGGATCCTACTAGAAAAAATATATATATGGTAATGGAAAGGAAAATACATAGGGCATTACTGAATAGCTTCATGGCTCAGAATAACATCAAAAAGTCTTTCACACAGACAAGAAAGAACTAAGAATTAGGTTACCAATCCGCCTTTGTGGTAATTTTAAACAGCGGAACTCCTTAATTCCCTGGTTATCCCTGACTATTGCCTTCCCTCGTATTCTTACTTTATTGTAGCTTTTTCATTTGCATTTTTTCCTTCTGTTTCCTTCCTTTTCGCTCTGTTTCCTTCTGATGTTTCTCCTATGTATTCTTCCATTATCATTTCTTGTTTTTGTTTTTCTGCTATATTTATCTTGTTAATTCTTTTTCCTGGTACGTATATTGACCTTTTATTTACTTTGTTTCTGTTTTTTTTTTTTTTTTAATTCTTTGTAGAATATGTGCATCTAAAAGTTCAGTTTTTTAAGTGTGTGTGTGTGTGTGTGTGTTGTAAGGACTGCGATGGCTCATTAACTGCTCTTGACTGCCACCATACTTACTAAGATCTCGAGCAACAACTCCATACTACCTGGGCGAGTCGACGTCGGACTTTCCAGTCCATGGCGAGTTAGTTCCTCGCCTTTGCTTGAGCTCCACATACCTACCTGTTTGTACTATACATACATATGGTATTCACTGTTGCGCATTCTTTTGCCAAGTAAACTATGCACATGAACAGCACTGTCCACGAAAACTCTAGACATGGCACAGTGAGTAGGAGAGTGCACAGTGACCTAACAGTAAATCTGCTCTTTTTGGTGATCCTATCAGTGGATGATAACGAAACAGGGAGCACTGTCAAGAGAGTGTTTGCTGCTAAAAAGTGCCAAATGAGTTCCATCGGGTAGTTCAAGATTATTCTGACGTTGGGAGAAGCCACTGTTGAAACCACCATTGAAGTGATCTGTGACATGGATGACTCTCTCCTTTCATGGTATGATGCCTGCACCTTGAAATTTATATCTGAGGATTACTCACGGCAGATACGTGTTGTGCAGCGCTACTCCCTCTCAGTCATCCAAGCCGCAGGAAAGATGAAGCATGCAAGGAGCTTCTCAACGAATTCCCATATTTGTTGTGGACAGCGGGGAGTTTAATTATAGTGCCACGCTCGTTACCAGATGAAAAAGTTCATCTCCGTTCTGACACCAAACTCCATACACACTCACACATCTAACTCCGTTTCTCCAGAATGGCAGACCGACGCCAAGGTCATGTTTGACAAAATGGTGCACCATGGCATCATTGATTCAGTGGATGATGAAGCTTCAGAGTGGTGCCTCCTAATACGAGTCACCGTTCTCAAGCAGGCAGATGGAATTAGGATCACCGTGAACCTCTCCTTGCTCAACTAACAAGTGTTCTGACCAGTGTACCCGTCACCATCCCATCGTTCCGCAGTGATACACATCACCCAAGGCTAGAGATTTTTCACCGCTCCTGTGTGTGGGTGTTGGCAAGTGCCCCTTACCACTTCCATCGGGCCGAGTACTGCTAAGAATAGCTACGGTCGTGAAAGAAATGGAAAACAAATAGAGCAGCGAAGAACGATGGAGGGAGACAAAGAATAAACGAAAAACGCCATGTAATAGCCACAAGAAGAAGAGCGGGGAAGTGATGCCATGGCTTCCTCATACAATCCGGCCTTTATCTGCCTAGCCATCACAGGAAGCAGATCCGTGTCGCCCACTCTGATTAGATGCCCACATGGACGTCCTATTCATCAACCCACCCTTGCAGTTCATGGTGAGCTTCTGAAGAGGGAGTGGGGTTGTGGATGACCTACGAAATGACGCGCTGGTTATGGTAGAGTGACAACCTTTTTCTGTTGGCAGGAAAGTCAAAAGCACACGCGGTGCCGCGGTAGAGAATCTTGATGCCTAGAGGGCCACACGTATCTATACCCCTCAGTTAACCAGCACCGTACGGCCCCTTTAAGGAAATGGCCGCTTGACCCCTGCCTTCCGGGAAACACATGCCCCTACCCACCATGTGACAATTTTTGGGTTGCGCAGCAGAGTCCGCGTCTTTCGCTCCCACCCCTCTTCGCATCACGTAGCCAGAGGTCAGTCCTGATAAGCATATAGTACCGGTTTCCCTCTCCCATTTAGGCTAGCTATAGTGTCCTCCTTTCCTTGTCACCAGCCAGACCAAGAAAGATTCATTGTAACCCTCCTCGGCCTGTTTGGGTGTTGTAAGTTGTAAAGGTGAGGGGAAAGAAAGGCTGCCCGACAAGCGGTCTTTATTGGCACTCAACTCACACCAAAGAACACATAAGTAGAATCCTTGACCAGTTTTGCCTGAAACAACGTTCTCTGGAAGAGAGTTCCAAAGTGTAAATCCTTTGACACTGAAGAACCATTTGCATATATCTAATTGTGTTCTCACTTGAGCAATCTTGTACTGATGACCTCTTGTGGTATCTAATGTTGGGTTACAGAACATGTCTTCGGGAGCAACAGCGCAATGACCGAGAAATATTTGCCAATACTTTACCATGTCATGGCGCAACATTTGACCGTGAACCGAGTATAAATGCAAAGCTTTAAATCTTTGGAAATAATCCAGATGTTCCATGCCTTGAATGTTCTTTGTTCATCGTCTCTGAACAGACTCCAGCAGCCTTTGATCTGTAATATATCCCAAATTCCACAGAGATGAGCAGTATTCTAGTAGGAGCAGTAAGTGTGCTCTATAAACAGGAGATTAAGAAAAGATGCCTCTCGATTAATAGTAGATTTAAGTAAGTTTCGAGCCATGTCACCTGCTTTCTGAACAATATTAGCTACATGCTGATGAAATTTAAAAGATGGGTCTATACAGTAGTTACACCAAGGTCAATTGCTGAATTCTTAACTGGAATTAGGGTGTCATTCATATAGTATAAGCCAGAGACTGGGAAAGTTGACCAATCAACAGGCCGTCTACTGAATCGTAATACTACACATTTCTTGGTATTCATGGACAATCCCCAAGAGGATGCCACTTTATGAAGAAGAGTAATATCTGTTTGACATGAGGCCATATCTTGCACAAGAGAATGTGGAGGGTTTGTCTTAACTATGATATATAATTTGAGGTCATCAACAAAAAAAAATTGTACTTGATTTAATATTATTAGTGAGAAAATTAATGCATAAAAGAAAAAAAAAAAATTGGCCAAGAACATAGTCCTGTTGCATCCCACTCACTTCATCACAAGTGTGACTCAGTTTATGATCCACTAGCACATTCATCACTCTGTTGGTCAAAAATTCTCTTATCCAACCCAGAAGGTTGCCCGTGGTACCCAGATTACTAAGTTTGTCTAATAAAATGCTGTGGCATACCGTGTCAAAAGCCTTTGAAATGTTAAGAATTAGATCAACATTGCCAACTTGATCTAGTACATAAAAGATATCGTTGTACGTTAATAAGAGTTGGTCTTCCTGGACGAAAGCTAAACTGGTCATTATATATTAAGTCATTACTGATGGTATAATCATAAGTAATTCTGCACAAAATACGTTCAAGTTACTTTCCACAGACTGATTTCAAAGATTTAAAGGGTCGTGCCTAATCCCTTTTTTATAAATTGGAACAATCAAGAACCTCTTCCATATGGAAGGCAAGGAGGCGGAGTTACAAGAAGCTTTGAAAGTAAGGGATAAATAAAGGATATGTAATTTCATCCATACATTATTTCAATAAGCATGGGTGAATCTCATCTGGTCCCATTGAAGATGATACATAAAGAACAGAGAGTGCAGCTTTAACTGAATCCACAGAGATGTCAATATGTCCAATATTCCCATCAAAAATATGGTGCGGCTCAGGATGATCAGGAACCTCTCGAACATATACAGCAGAAAATGCTGCTGCAAAAATATTAGCCCTGCCCTCAGCATCCTTAACAACACTTCCATTACCTGACTTAAGTGGATCCACTCTTGGTTTACCTACCTTTTTATGGAGTATATATGAATGGAATTTTTTTGAGTTGTGTGAGAGACTATCAACTAGGGAAGCTTCATAATCTGCCTGTTTCTTGGTGACAAAATTTCTAAAATGATAATTATTATCTAGATAGAATTTCAATGCAGCAGCAACCTCATGATAGTTTCTTCCTAATCGAGAGTGGCTTAACTTGTATTGTGTCCATAATAACTCTCGCCTCCTCCTCAGTGACCATGGGGGTGGAGCATTCCATTTGGAGGATTTTTTATTTGCTTCTGTTTCAATGCAGGGGACAAATTTATCGATTAAAGATAACAGGATATTATAAAAACGAGAGAACATGTCATTCACGTTGAGGTAACAAAGCTGCAGTCTTGTCACTTCCAACCTCAGCTCCTCCACCCTCCCATCGCCGGCTTCTGCACGCTCCTCTCTCTCAATCTTTACTACAATCAGCCGCTGCATCAGGTCATCCCGGAGCCGTTCACATTGTTGGGTTGTGAATTGCATCGCCTCCTCATCACAGTTCGCAGTTCTTCCTGCAGCCCGTCCAGTTTCTCTGTTACATTCTGTGCCTGTTCATCCATTTCTGCGCTTGTTTATCCATTTTCTGCGGCTGTATGTTAACACTCAGTGCTATTGCAGCAATCATTTCATCAAGTCACCTCGCCACTGCTGGTCACTGCCCTCACTTGCCTTCTCGGCGCCTTCGCCCCATAAGTGAGCCATCGCGCCCGCCTGACATTTCACTAGACAAAGCACTCACTGCACAGCTCACTGCAGTGTCACATATCCCAACTCCTGACACCAGCTGTTATAAACACCCCCGAGATTCACCACAGCCAGGGGCGACCAACAAGGATCCACGGGTCCGTTGTCAAGTGGGGGAGCGAGGCGGGACGCAAACTACTCTCATAAGGCCGAGAGGGGATAACGAAACACTCCTCTGTTTACAATAAATAACAGGGCACAGTACAACAGGCTTACAGACCGATAAACTCCTCATTGTCACAGAAAACAAGTCTCTCTCGGCAGAGTCCACTACCGTGGTGTAATCACATAGTGGCGAGTCGGGGAGCGAACACTCTATCGTGTGTGTGAAGTATGCCAGAGACAGGGATGAGATGATGCAAGTGGTGCTGAGGAAATTCGGGAACATCAGAGTGAAGACAGGAAGGGAATGGATGGTGTTGCTGCGTAGAGAGACGAATGAAGAGATGATTGAGGCTGTGAAGGAATTCGTGAAGAAAATGTAGGAGTTAGTGGTGTGAAACATGGTGTCTGTTTTCTGTTTGCGATTTTTTTTTTTTCAACAGGAGTTGCTGATACAAAGGCCTGGCTCAGGAATAATCTCGAGCCACCTTTGTGGTATGGAGACTTGGAGAAAATGAGTTGAAACAGGTGCAAGAATACAAGTACTTAGGGATGTGGATGAGTCTAGTGGGTGTGCAAAGGCAAAGAATGAAAAGATAAGTATGGTAAACCAGTGGGTAGGTCGACTGGGAAGCGCGGCAAGGATGAGAGCAAGTATGATGTGTTGAGAGAAGTGTGGAAGAGTGTGGCTGTGCCAAGTATAATGTATGGTATGGATGTGATTGCATGGAATGAAAGTGAAATTGATAAGTTAGAAGTGGGCCAGAGTAGAGTAGCAAGGATGGCACTGAATGCACTGAGGTGTACAGTAGTTGAAGCCTTGAGAGGTGATATGGGATGGAGCACCTTTAGGGAAAGACTCAGATACAAGATTATGCTTGAGAGAATGGATGATGCAAGAATAGCAAGGAAGGTGTACCTGTGAAATGAAAGTGGAAGCAAATGGAGGAAAAGGTGCATGAGAATGACAGACAGGAAGGGATTACAAGTTGTGAGGGCGATAAGAATGGCTGGGAGGAATCAAAATAAGAGTGAATGGGTGGTAACAAGAGGAGGCAGAGTGGGAGCTGAATGGGATGTGAGAAAATGGAAGAATGAGATAGATAAAGAAGTGAAATGTGTGGGACTGAATGAATGGAAGAATGAGATGGAAAGAAAGAAGACCCTGGAATGGTACAAGGAGAAAGGGGCCCCGAGGTATGAAAGGTGGTATGATGGAAGCCTGGGCGGTAATCTTCTCTTCCGAGCGAGGATACAGTGTATGGATGTGAATGCAAGGAGTTACAGGTGGTCTGAGTCCCCCAGCAAAGTGTGCCAGATGTGTGACATGGGAGAGGATGAGACGGTGGAACATGTGGTGCTGGAGTGTGTGAAGTATGCCAGAGACAGGAATGAGATGATGTAAGTGATACTGAGTGAGTTAGGGCAGGATAGGAATGAAAGAGTGGAGAAGACAGGAAAGGAGTGGATGGTGTTGTTGCTGGGACTGTGTAGAGAGGCGAATGAAAGGATGATTGAGGCGGTGAAAGAGTTTCTGGAAAGAATAGAATATGGCGTGCCAGATGTAGGAACAATTAGTGTAGAGGATGCTGTTCGTTTCTCTTTTTTTTCCTCTTTCTACAGGAGTTGTCGATCCAAAGGCCTGGCTTAGGAGTGATCCTGAGCCTGTACCATCAAGATCAAGATCAAGATCTTTAGCATCAAGATCAAGATCAAACTCGTCAGTTAAAAAAAAAAAAAAAAAACTGCAGAAAAGAGAGAGGTGCAGTAGGACGCGGTCTGTTCAACTCTGACAGGAGTATGGCAGTGTTGTGGGTGACGGTGACAATACACAAGTATGGTAAGGTGTAGTGACAAGCCTGGTCACTCAGAAGATGTGTTAGTGGAGGCCAAGCATTTGAACAAGCAAGAAGAGAACATTTGAATAGAAACCACCGCCTGCATAGTGGCTCTCACCACCAGCAGTAAGTCAGGGAGCAACCATTTCCTCGTTATTTTGAAGCAACATTACCAATTAGGTGAGGTTACATGGTAAAATTTTACTCTTCCATCAGTCTTTATTCGGGACGAAGCATTTTTTCTGGTAGTTTTAGGTCTTTGCAATTAATTTTAACGACCTAACCAAACCAGACCAACTTGGCCTAACCTAACCTAACTAAACTTGAAAAATTGTTGTCAGTATTATAACTAATTTAGTATGTTGGGTAAAAATTTACAATAACGCCTTACATAACCCCCCCCTTTCTCCCAACAAGCTTGGGGGACTTGTGGGAAATTGGGTTTGGGAGAGGGAGGCTTCACCCCCTTAAGGATACTAACCTAACCTAGCATTACCTTACCTAACCTAACTGTGGGGCTTCGCCCCCCTGGACCTCCCTTAAGGACACTAATCTAACCTAACCTAAGATTACCTAACCTAGCATTACCTAACATAATCTATCCTAACATTACCTAACTTAACCAGTATGCACCATGGCAGACACACGCTATTTCTCACAGCTGACATCTGAAATTTTCATATACTAAGAAATAAGATACATTAACCCCTAAACAGCGGGGTGGGTGTTCCTATATTACAGGAAAGATATAGGTCTATTAGAATCAGTACAGAGGAGAATGACTAAAAGGATACAGGGGAAGAGGAGCATTCCTTATGAGGCGAGATTGAAGCAGTTAAATTTACATTCTTTGGAGAGATGTAGGTTAAGAGGGGACCTGATAGAAGTCTTTAAGTGGTGTAAGGGGTATAACAAGGGGGATATAAGCAAAATTCTTAGGATCAGCAACCAGGATAGAACAAGAAATAATGGGTTCAAGCTTGAAAAATTTAGGTTTAGGAAAGAGATAGGAAGAAATTGGTTCTCAAATAGAGTGGTAGATGAGTGGAACGGACTCAATAATCATGTTAGTGCCAGGACATTAGGGAGCTTTAAGAGAAGATTAGACAGGTTTATGGATGGGGATGATAGGTGGAAATAGGTGGGTATGTTTTGTACAGGGACTGCCATGTGTAAGCCTGATGGCTTCTTGCAGCTTCCCTTATTTCTTATATTCTTATGTTGTGTTCTTATGTTCTTATTTAGATTCCAATATTTTACATTTAAAAACTTTGATATTTGCTGGGACCTACCAACACTGGTCTTTAAACCTGGAGATATAAACAAATATGGCATAGGCAGTGACATTGTCAGAGGCCAGAGGGGTAATAAAGTTTGTACATTATATTTTTTTTATCATCATTCTACATGTTATTCTAGTTGTAATATTTTGATACATTTTCAGAGCATAAGGATGTGTGAAAATGGATTTACCATATTCTCTACAATGTATTTTTATTTGAAATATTCAATAAATTTCTAAAACAAAATAAATTTGTTCTATTCATCATGAAATTTAGTATAATTGTAGTTTTTCAGTTCAAATTAAAATCCATGAAAATAAATTTATTCTATTCATGTTTTACCTCAAGGAATAATGGCATCACACTAAGGAATGCAGTGAATCTTGCACTTGTTGCCAGGTTTGGTGTGTAACTAACTGCTAGTTTGTTTTAGCACATGCAATGTAAGCATTGTCACTTAATTTCTTCTTGACTGGTGTTTTTCTTCCTAGCTGGTGTTATTTTATGTGAATTACCGGTAAGTACGACCTGTTATATATTATTACCTTGCAAAAAAGTTATTTTTGTGGTGTAGAAATGATCATCACTTTGTTTACAAGTGTGAAGATGTTTGGGGTTTGATTTAAGGGCCACTGTTGCCATAGACTTACCACTAGCCACTGCTCCAAAGCTGAACCTTGGCCTATAAGATGCAGGCTAATTTTCTGAGATTTTTTTTTGAGAAAAAGGCACATTTTATAAGCCATCAAATATGGTAGTCATAAAATTGTTGAGTACTTTGAGTCTGAGTACAAGTGCAAGTACTACAGAAATACTAAACCTGATTGCAAGATAAATACATGATATTGTGTACACGAGTATGAGTACATGTACTCAGTACATGTACTCAGACCCAAGCCTTTGAATTTTTATGATTGCACTCTAAAGTACTCATAAAATTGACAAATTTTTTAAAGTCTGAGAACATGTACAAGTTCAAGTATTATGGAAATATGTACTTATACTTAGGTTTGTCAGCAAGATGGTAGGGTGTTGATAGTTAAAGATTTCTTTTGCTGTATTAGCATCATAAATTCTACATACTATACTCGTACATGTTTAGTCACTGATGCATCTGACAGTTGTGAGGACATCCAGGGGATGGGAACAATCATCCTACAGGAGCAGTTATCCAGGAGGCAGTGACCAGGGTCAATCATTCTGCAGGAAAAGATGTTCAGGAGCAGTTATCCATGATGTCCATTTTTGTCCACTTGAGAGAAGAACAGTGACTGTCTACCACAACAACAGAACAGTCTGAAAGGAAACTTGCTGAGGTGAAGTTACAGAAAGAAGGATAGAAGACATGAGGGGATAGTTTGGAGATCAGGGCTTTGTGCCAGACTATCAAATGCTTTTGATATGTCTAGGGGAACAGAGAAAATTTCACCAAAATCCCTAAAAGTGGATGTATAAGACTTGGTAAAGAAAGCCAGAAGGTCACCAGTAAAGTGGCCATGATAAAACCTGTACTAGCAACTAGGTAGAAAGTTTGTGAAGTGATACAGTGTAATAATAATATTAATTTCAGCTGAGATGTTGGCTCGAGGTCCCTCATATAAAGCAGTGTAGGAGTGTAAGAGCATGCCACATTGAATAATTCTGTTTTAGTCCTTATTGAGGGTGTCATAGACATATAGAGGGACTGTTAGAAAGGTAGTCATTTGAATCCTGGTATTAAAAGTAGTTCTGCTGTTGTTATACCAAGGAAAGAGTACCATTCATGGTGAATGATGTGGGAAATCTTGGAACATGTCTTTTTACAAACACTTTTACAAGTCATAGCTAAAATAAATGGAAATTTTTATTTTCACCAGATGTATTTTATGTTTCAGCTTCAATCTGAAACAATGCTGGAGTACGAGAACCAGATGTTGCTGGACCTGCTTCATGAAGATGGTCTTCTAGTGACAGCTAAGTAAGTTGAGTGGTCTTTGTAATGTATGCTTATTTGATTAACTACTAGATAGATATAAGCTTTACAGTTATCAATCTATATACCAGGCCAGCAATCTCACACAGGGTGGCCCAGACAGAGCATCAAACACTCACACACACACATCATTCACACTCTTAACCCTGTTGATCCCTGGTGAAAAGGGACAGTTTCATGGACCACCCTACTCACCCAGGACCTTAGACATAGCACAGCAAGCCACATACTTCTACAGCAAGGCTCACCAGTATACACTGATTTATATGTGCCCTTCATAATGAGATATAAATACCCGAAATAAATTAGATTAGGTAATGGAAATAAGTATACAATAGCTTAAAAAAGTGGAAAAATATTTATGCAGAATAGGACTACATGAGTATAGCTCAGGGCCTGTGCTCTGCATTTAGGTAAGTTCATGTTACAGAAGAAAAGGAAAGAAATATGGTATAGTACAGGGGAAAGGTTGGCAAGTTTGGTCTATATGGAATCGTATTTTTTTCATTTTATCTTCCAGAAGTGAGGATTGGTGTCTTGTATGTACTATACTATATGCAGTCTTGTGCTGTTTCTTGGTGTCATGTATTTACGGAGAGCATCCATTTTGAAACTGAAAAATCATTATTATTGATTGTGTTGAGATGAAAAAAAAAAGAGAAATATTATTGATTGTGTTGAGATGGAAAAAAAAAAAGAGAAATCTAGACCACTATGTAGATAAATTCTGTGGTGTAAAAGTTCCCCTACCTGCCCCCACTTTTGCAAGACTCGCTTCCCTTCCTCCCTCCTACAGTTTTTATTATACAGTCATGTGCTTCATATGCAAGGTAGGTGGTGTTTTGTGTAACAATGCAATTCTCTTTATATCAGGTTTAATTTTTGTGAATATTTATTTATCATGATATAAAACTTGTTGCAAAAAAATTAGGAAATACTTTTACAAGTTTTTATATCTCAAAATTTTAAAATATGGCATTGTTATATTAAAATACTCATTATCCTTGTTACTGAGTCTTTGTTTCATTAAAATTTATGCATAAATGGTGGAGGAGATAGAAATTAAAGGTAAAAAAAAAGAGATATATCTTCTTAAAGCCTGGAGTACTTTGCAAGACTGCTTTTGTGGCCTGTAGGGTCTGTTTCTGTATGTGATAAGATTCTTTCATCTATCTCATTTTTATATCAAATAAGTATTTACAGATTTTTTCTTATGAATATGCAGGACTTGCTGAACCTCAGAAAGGTGCTTGTTACTTCAGGCTTCAGGCCCCCTTCCCACTTTTGGATATTATCTCTGATGAGAGGGTGTCACAGCTGTGTAGTCTACTCATATTGTTGTTTCAAATCCATTTGGTAGATAAGAGGTGCAGTTATCACTCATTCTCTCACAAATAATGTGCTCCATTATAAGTTCCTGTTATATGGGCTTGCTATGTGCACGATTGTGCCTTACATTTTCCAGCCACCCTTTGTTAAGCAGTTGGTTGCTACCCTATAAAAAACACTTATCAAATAGAAATAGATTCACATTTTTCAAATTCGTATTTTGTGAATATTTTTTGGGCCATAGTACATGCAACATATTATTAAACTTTGCTTTTATTTAATGTTGATCGAAGAGGTTCATATATATATATATATATATATATATATATATATATATATATATATATATATATATATATATATATATATATATATGAGGCACGCGGCGCAACAACGACGTAACCGAGAAATGGAAGTTTCGAGAAAAACGCGCTCAAAGTTAAACACTGATTGCATAGTACAATAGCACCTTAGCACCGTAGCACCTTAGTACAGGTGCTTAGATGGTCGAATATGACTTGGCCGACATCACCACGAGACTTTTACACCCTTCTACCACACGGAGCAGGCAAAAACACGAAATCTCAAATTTCACGGTTACGTCGTTGTTGCGCCGCGCGCCTCATATATATATATATATATATATATATATATATATATATATATATATATATATATATATATATATATATATATATATATATAAAGGTTTCAATGAAGAATATCTACTTAGCCCATTTTTTGTTTTCTTCTAGATTTTTGTGTCACTGGCTACATGATAATTAGAGAACCATAACAGTTTTATTTTATAATGCTGAACTCAGATTTTTATTTTCACAGGAGTCTAGGTATTAAAAGAATATTCATGAATTTTAATTTGGAAATCGTAAATTAATTGTTTCATATTTTTTTCACAGAGGGTTAGGAATTGAGAGGATTTTAGTGAGTTTGATAACTACTTTTAATGATGCGGGCAACTTGGTCCTGGTGATGGGAACAACACCACGTGAGGAGGAGTATTTGCTGGCTCAGCTTGAAGGTCACTCTCTCACTCCTCCACCACGCTGCATTACTGCTGATTGTCCGACTAGTGAGAGGTCAGTGGTAGCTAGCACACTACTTCAAGTGACACTCATCTATTCAGGCACTCTGTATCTCAGTCAAAAGTGATGTACAGTTATTCTCTGTTAACTATGGTTTCAGTATCCATGGTTTCACTTTTACATGAATTGCTGTATGTATCCTCATGACATGACTCACCTGTGGTAGTCAACTCTTCGCAACAAACTTCTTTGCAGATAAAATCTCCTAACAGTACTACCCTGTCATTTTTACTTACTATTCTGTCCATACATTCTCTTGTATCTTCCAGCATAGTGTCATAATCTTCTTTCCTCCATAAGCTCATCTTAGGTGGAACATATATCACAAGAGCCCTTAACCCTTTTCCTGCCTGTCTTATCTTCACTTCACTCATTTTCACATTTTCTTCTCTGAAAAATTCTTTTCACTTGCAGCTCTTTTCTTATCAACATCATTACTCCACCAACCTGTTTCTTTTTTCCAGTTTTTCATCCACATGTACCTTCCTTCCCTAATAGTAATTGCAGTAATTTCATCACTTAATTTAGTGTCTGCTACTCCCACAATGTCATGCTTATTTTTTCTTGAGAAATCATTTACACCTTCTTATGTTGATAATGTATGCCTTCTTCAGTCCTTTAACTCCTCTCCCTGTTTCCTGTACCATTTCTTTAGTTTACTTTCCAATAGAATTATTTTTCTCTTCCTTGGTTTCCTTCTTTCACCTCAATCAACACATCATTCATTTTACTTGTTTCCTGCTTGTCTAAGTCTTACCCATATCTGTTTATGGTTCTCCTTTATTGACAGTTTCCAGACATTTGACAGTACTGTTTCAGCAGCAATTTGGGACTGAAATCTAACCTTTATTGGCCTGTTACCTCCTTCCACATGTTTACCAATCCTGGTCACTTCTTCACTCTCTGCCATCATGTTGTTACCTTCCTCTTCAGCTTGACCAACCACTTTCTTAGCTAACTCTTTATCAGATTTCTTTCTTTTGTGTCTGATAGGTTTGACTTCATCCTTGACACTCTTCTTTTCTACTATGTCCCTGACTAAATTCTTCTTTTTGCTTATTTACTTTCACCACTGAGTTTTCCATCTCTTCCTTACACTGCATTTCCATAATGTCCTTTAAACTAATTTTTTCTTCCTGCTTATTCCATTCCTGTTGCCTCTTATTAATTTCCTTGACATTTTCTGTATTGACATCCACTCTCATCATAATCCTTAACTTTCTCTGTGTAGCTACCAGTTTTTCCTTAATTCACTATTTTCCCTTTTTAGGTAAGCAACCCTGTCTTTCAGTTCTGATACCATTTTTTCTAACAGCAAGAGTTTCCTGAACACTGTCATCCTTGGTATGTCAGTTTCATCCAGTTTGAAGTCCCTAAACTCTCTCATACCTGGACTCTTATGAGTATTGTGTGTGTGTGTGTCAGTGCTGGGCGCCACAAACCAAAAATCACTTCTGCAAACCCACAACTTACCTTTCACAGCCACAAATCTGCAAACCTTCTGACATTTACTTTTCTGCAACCATAAATCCACAAACTGCAAACCATTCCTTAATATCTTTTTCTTTTTATGATAAAAGCATTAAAACATGGTTAAAACAACTTAAAAGGTTAGGTAAATCAATTATTGTATAGATAAATTAATAAATGTGTTGATTAACATCATTTTAATGTTATCATTATCATTATCATTATCATTTTTAATGTTATTTTTATGTTAGCTAGGTTGTGCCCTGCCTGGGCTACCCACGTGTGTGGTGGAAAGGTATATAAATAGATAGATAGATGTTAATTTTTAATGTTATTATCACAGGTCAGTTAGAGATTCAGATGCAGGCCCACTTAACACCTGGTGGGCCTGGGCTCAAATCCCCACTGCCTTGTGTTGAAACTTGCTTAATTTTGTCCTCCTCCAACAACAATGGAGGTAATTCTGTCTTGAGCTGGACCATGTTGCCCTTCATGAAGATGAAACGCTCAGAGTTTTTAGAGGTCAGGCTGGCCCTTTTTGGCTTCATTATGTCTGACCCTTTGGAGAATAGTCTTTCCACAGCTGCAGAACTAGGGATAGTTGTGTTATACTTAAGGAAGACATCAGCTAGATTCAGCGCCAAAAGTGCTAAGTTGGCAACACTAGGCCTGAGCTAAAGGCTTCTAGTTGCCAACTTGACAGTTCAGATATGGCAAGTTTTGGCAACCCAAAACAAACTTGTGTTTGCTTTACCACATGGTTTGTTTGCTTGCTTTGTATGTTTGTGTTTGTGAAAGTACTTCTGCAAACACAAATGTATTAATTTATGGGGATTTTGCCGCAAATGCAAATCTGCAAACAAAAATTACCTTCCGCAGTTGTGGAGTTTGAGCTTTGTGTAAGTGCTTGCAGAAGTGCCCAGCTCTGGTGTGTGTGTATTTACCTAGTTGTATTGTACAGGGCACAAACCAAAGCTCATTTTGTCCTGTCTCCATAACCATATTTATCCAGTTTCTTTTTAAACATTGTTTGCCACAACCACCTCTTCCATCATATCATTCCAGATTTCAATAGTTCTATATGAGAAGCTGTATTTCTTGGATGATGCTTGAACATCCACTTTTCTTCTCATGCCTCCTTGTCTGTCTCTCTCCTTCCTCCATCTGTGATATCAAGTCATTTCTGTTTACTAATTTGTATATTGTTATCAGGTCTTCTCTATCTCTTCTCTTCTGTGGTGTTGATAAACCCATTTCTTCAAGTCTTTCTTCATAGCTTAAGTCTTTCAATTCTGGCACCATCTTTGTCACTATCCTCTGTATATCTTTTTTTCTATGTGGAGGTCAAACTGCTGCTGCGTATTCCAATTTAGGATGTATCATGCTTGTTATAATTTTCTTCATTTCTTAATCTAATTAGTTAAATGTCACATTAATGTTTGTTAACAAGCTGTATGTAGAACTGAATATAGTTAAATGCTACATTAATGTTTGTTTACAAGTTGTATGTAGCTAAATATCCCGTTTATGTGTCTTTCAAGTGATAGTGTGTCATGAATCATTACACCCAAATTTTTTTCTTTATTACTTTTCATTAATATTTCTTATCCCATTTTGTACTTCCATGGAGGTCTCTTTTTACTTTTTCCTATTTTCAACACATGGCATTTCCTGGTGTTAAATTCTAGTTTCCATCTTTGGCTCTATGCATGTATCTTGTCAATATCCGTTTGTAACTCCTTGCAGTCATTGATTTTTCATCCTTTATTATTTTCATTATTTTTGCATCATCACCAAACACAGATCCTTGCGGTACCGCACTTGTCACTTTGCACCAACTTGAATTAGTGTCTCTGATTACTGTTCTCATTTCCTTTCCTTATTTACAATCCTTCATCCATTTCAATATTGCTCCCTTTAGTTCTCCATTTTTTTTTTATTTTATTTTTTTTTTTGTGGAAAAGCACTGGATCAGGGGATGCTGTTAATTTATCATTAAACCCAGCTGTGACCTCACTGAACATTTTCCTTTGTGTCTCACAACACAAGGTGCAGTCACAGCCTGCACTCTAAAGAACTCTTCCTTCACACAAAACTACATGCACCTAATTACATACACACACTCCGCTCAAAATTCCAAATTATCATGGCGACTCCTACATCAGCCTTGGAGTCCATATCTGGAGAGGGGACCACAAATATCCCCAGGTCAGAATGATCTTCTGGTATCAACCCTAAGTGTCTTGTCACCCCCCTCAACTTTTTCTTCATTGAGAGGTGGTGTAGAACACCACCTCTCCTTTACTAAAACTCGTTTTTTTTTTTTTTCACTGAAACACAGGTGTCTGAGGTAACTGACAGTAGCCCCTTTTCTGTTCCCTCCTACTTCCTCTGTCTTCTTTTTCAATACAAAGCTGGGTGCTGCGTCTATGTGCACAACGACTTAACCTACCCTCATGCCCATGCTCTTGAATCTTCCAAGTTTTCCACCATGTGGCTATGACTACAGAGTCACTCTCAAACTAAATTTATCTGTGCTGTATACCTCTTACCTAACTCCTCTGACTATAAGAAATTTTTTGACTACCTAACTTCCAAAGTGGAGCACATTCTGACTCTCTTCCCTTTTGCAGAGATCTCCATTCTTGGAGACTTCAATGTTTACCACCATTTTTAGCTTTCCTCTCCCTTCACTAACCATCCTGGTGAACTAGCCTTCAACTTTCCTTTCCACCATGACCTAGAGAAATTGGTGCAACTCCTTACTCGTATTCCTGACTGTCTTGGAGATACACCCAACATTCTTGATCTTTTCCTAACCTCTAATCCTTCTGCTTATGCTGTCACCCTCTCTTCTCCGTTGGGCTCCTCCAATCATAATCTCATATCTGTATCTTGTCCTAGCGCTCCAATTCCTCCTCAGGATCCCTCTAAGTGGAGGTGCCTCTGGCATTTTGCCTCTGCTAGTTGGGGGGATCTGAGGAGGTATTTTGCTGATTTTTTCTTGGAATGACTACTGTTTCCATGTTGGAGACCCGTCTGTGTGCTGAGCGAATAACAGAGGTGATAGTGTCTGGCATGGAGGCATACATTCCTCACCCTTTTTCTCGACCTAAACCTTCCAAACTTTGGTTTAACACAGCTTGTTCTCTTGCTATACATGATAGAGAGGTGACCCACAAAAGATACTTGAGCCTTCCATCACCAGAATCTCATGTGTTTTATATTTCTCCCCAGAACCATGCCAAGTTTGTTCTCCAACTAGCCAAAAATTCCTTCATTAACAGAAAGTGTCAAAATCTTTCAAGATCTAACTCCTCTCATGACTTTTGGCACCTAGCCAAGAACATCCCCAATAACTGCTTCTTAACTCGCTCGAACCTTTGCAAAAAATTCTATTTTGGACAATTCAGGGCTTGTTCCTCCCTCTCCTCCACCCTCAGACTACTAAAATTCTTCACAATGATGTTTTCCATTCTCTTGCTGACCTAAATTCTTGTAAGGCTTGTGGACTTGATGGGGTCCTTTCTATTGTTCTCCAAAACTCTGCCTCTGTGCTTGCACCTTACCCAGTCAAACTCTTTCAACTCTCTCTGTCGACATCTACCATTCCTTCTTGCTGGAAGTTTGCCTACTTTCAGCCTGTTCCTAAAAAGGGTGACCGTTCTAATCTCTCAAACTACTGTCCTACTGCTTCAACTTTCTGTCTGTCTAAAGTTTTTGAATCTATCCTCAACAGGAAGATTCTTAAACATCTATCACTTCACAACCTTTTATTTGATCACCAGTATGGGTTCTGTCAAGGCCACTCTACTGGTGATCTGGCTTTCCTTACTGAGTCTTGGTCATCCTCTTTTAGAGATTTTGGTGAAACTTTTGCTGTTGCCTTAGACATATCAAAGCTTTTGATAGAGTCTGGCACAAAACTTTGATTTCCAAACTACCCTCCTACGGCTTCTATCCTTCTCTCTGTAACTTCATCTCAAGTTTCCTGTCTGACTGTTCTATTGCTGCTCTGGTAGATGGTCACTGTTCTTGTAAATCTGTTAATAGTGGTGTTCCTCAGGGTTCTTTCCTGTCACCCAGTCTCTTCCTATTATTCATCAATAATCTTATAAACCAAACTTCTTCTATCCACTCCTATGCTGATGATACCATCCTGCACTTTTCCACATCTTTTCATAGATATCCAGCCCATCAGGAAGTAAACATTTCATGCAGGGAAGCCACAGAACACTCAACTTCTGATCTCTCTAAAATTTTTGATTGGGGCTGAGCAAACTTGGTATTGTTCAATGCCTTAAAAGTCAATTCCTCCATCTATGAACTGGACACAACCTTCCAGACAATTATCCCCTCTTTTTCAATGATGCTCAACTGTCCCCCTCTTCTATACTGAATGTTCTCGGCCTGTCCTTTTCTTGTAATCTAAACTAGAAACTTCACATCTCATCTCTAGCTGAAACATCTATAGGCATTCTGAGTCATCTATGCCAGTTTTTGTCATCAGTTGTTAACTCTGTTCAAAGGCTTCATCCGTCCATGTATGGAGTATGCTGTATGCTTCACATGTCTGGGGGGTTCCACTTGTACTGCTGTTTTAGATGGTGGAATCAAAAGCTTTTTGTCTCATCAACTCCTCTCCTCTAACTGACTGTCCTCAGCCTCTTTCTCATTCATGCAGTGTTACATCTCTAGCTATTTTCTGCCACTATTTTCATCTAACTGTTTTTCTGATCTTGCTAACTGCATGCCTCCCCTCCTCCCGTAGCCTTGCTGCACAAGACTTTTTTCTCTCTCTCACCCCTATTCTGTCCACCTCTTTAATGCAAGAGTTAACCATTATTCATAATCATTCATTCCTTTCTCTGGAAAACTCAAACTCTCTGCCTGCTTCTGTACTTTCACCTTACTATGACTTGAATTCCTTCAAGAGGGAGGTTTCTAGACACTTATCCTTCAGTTTTTTTACTACATCTTCAGACCCTGTTTGCAGACTGGCATCTCAGTGGGTTTTTTTTGTATTGGATTTTTGTTGCCCTTGGCTAGTGTCACTCCTACATAAAAAAAAAAAATAAAAAAATAAAAAATAGCAGCAGCAGTAGCAGTAGTATCAGCAGCAGCAATGCCCACAATGAGCTGCCACTTTGCCTCAGTGGAGAAAGAAGAGGAAAGGAGGATGAGCAGTACTGCCTGCCAAGGTAACTGAGATCTCCATCATCACACTGCCCGTGCTGCCCCCTCCACTGGACAGGCAGGAGAACCCAGAGAACAACCCCTAACCATCCTCTCCATCAAGGACAGCACACTTCTAAAGAGGATGCTGGAGCACTTAGTGGTGATGATCAGGCACATCCTCTAGCAGCTGAGTGATGTGCCTGCCAAGGACAATGAGCTGTATTCTCTGCTTCTGAATGAGGTATTGACAGCCATGGCTGGAGACACTGTGTCTCCTCCTGCCCAGGCAATGGCCAGCCTGGCCTCTGACAGTGCTAATAACTATTGCTCACACCACCATGGATCAGTGTGAGGGTGACACAGGCTGTGGCCTGCTTCTGCTCGCTCTTTGCAGCCTCAAGTTGCTGCAATGGCCAGTCTCCCTCCTACATAAAAAAAAAAAAAAAAAAAGAGGCCACAGACTGTCCAGGCTGTTGTGGAGGAGCAGCTCAGCATTGTTCTCCCTGAGAAGATGGTGATGGCAGAGGACTATGAGTGGAGAGTAGTGGGATATTCAGTGCACACCCTCTCATGTGGTGGGGATGTGGGCTATGGCTGCATGGTGTTGGTGAGGAGTAGCCTGCCACACTGCAAACTTACCAACCTTGTTAACTGTGAGGAGGGAGTGGAGATGATGGCTGTGGAGCTACAACTCATTGGCTTCCCCTTCACTGTCCACAACGTCTGCAGTGGCCTGAGGAATCAGCTGGAGGCTGGCCAGCTACTGTCACTCACCACACACAGAAACACCATGGTGGTTGGCAGCTTCAACGCCCACCACTCACTGCTGCAGTCTGTCTTCTGTGCCATTGCAGTGAGCCGCCACCTAGTCACTCTGCTGGAGGAGCTGCCAAGCATCACCCTCCTCAACACTGGGGAGCACACACATGTCAGGGACCTGATGATGGTGTCAGAAAGGCCTAGCACCTGGCATCACTTGTTAGGGTCCACCCCACTACACCATCACCACCACCCCATCACCACCACCCTGTATGTAGTCCTGCCACTGCTGCCACGTTTGAGCTGGCCATCCTGGCAATGCTGGTGAGGAAGGGTATCGAGGGACAGCTTCTCTCCTAGCTGCAAGAACACCTGCAACACTGACATGCCAGGGTCAAGTTCCAGGGGCATGTCTGCTTCAGGGACTTTGAGAATGGTAAGCCAAAGGAAGGAGTCTTCAGCCTGACCCTCTTCAACCTCCTAATGGAGGAGCTGGTCTGTCTGCTTTTCCTGGATGGCACGGCTCTCCTCAGCCACACGAACAACTTTTTCCTTGTTGTCACAGGGCATTGGTGTTGAGAGGGTCCAACAGGCACTTGACCTTGTCAGCATCAAGTGTGGGGAGCTAAGCCTCGATATCTTGGCTGAGAAGCCCAAGGCCTTGGTGTTCAAGGCCATTACCCCTTGGCCACTGCCTGCAGATACAGGGTGTCAGGCTGGCCACACACCTACCAGGTCCTCATGGTGTGGATCAGCTGGGGGTCTGAGCTTCACCTGAAGGAGAGGAAGCTGGCCAGGGCCAATGTCATGAAGACCATGACAAAGACACAGTGGAGCCATGTACTTTGTGCTGTGGCTGTTTTATGTACAAGATGTGTATTCACTGTAGACTACAGTGCACAGGTGCTTGTCACCATGTCACCTAACCAGCAGAGGAGTGTTGAGGTCAACCTGGCCATGAAAACCATGCTTGAAGTGCCTGGCTAGAGCAGTGGTTGCATCTTACAGAGTGAGACCTGCCTGGTGCACCTGGCCAGGTAGCCAAGACCCTCCTGCAGGACAGAGTTGACAGTGCACACCAAACTGTGTCTGCTACCGTGGTGGAACCTCTTCCCCACCAACACATGGCTGAGATGGGTCACTGATGCTGCCAGTGCCATCATTACCATTGACCTGTTGCTGTGCAGAGGACCTGACTGACCAGCTGAGAGCTATACTGATCTACCCTCCATCGCAGCAATTGCCAGCAGAGGTTGTCATTTTGGAGCTACTGGCCAGCAAGGCACAGTTCATGAGGGAGGACCTGTGGCAGCATGCCCTGAGGACTGGCCCAGGCCAGCAGTCATGGCAGTGCTTCCTTTTACACAGATGGTTCTATGGACCCAGACAGAAGTGTGTCAGGTGCAGCAGTGGTTACTGGTGGGGAAGTGCTCACCTGGAGGATGCCTGACCACTGTTCAATTCTGCAGACAGCTGGTGGTGTTCAAGCATGACCTGGAGCATGTCCTGTGCTGTCAGGAGGGGGTGGTGGTTCTCCACACAGACTTCAGATCAGGCCTATGGGTCCTGTAGCAGACAGGCTGCTCACAGATAACATGCAACTTCTCACCAGCATCCTTGGGCACCTGCAGATTCTTGCTGTGTAGGGGCACTGCTTGTGGCTTAACTGGGTGCCAAACCATGTGGGACTACATGGGAATGAGGCTGCTGACGAGGTCACTCGAGCAGCCACCGTGATGCTGAGATCCACCAGTGATGCCCTTCCCTGCTTACAGCAGGTCAAGATACTGGCCAGGTGTGCTGCTGCCAACAACACTGAGCAACTGCACTGGGACCTGGAGAGGACCTTGAGGCAGGTGGCATGGCATGCTGAAGCCACCACCTGCCAGCCACTGCTCCACTTACCACAGCTCTCCAGGAGAAACACCATGCTGCTACACCACCTCTGACACATGAAGACACTTGGGACACATGAAGTACATAGTGTTCCAGTGGGGGTCTTGTAGCCTAGTCGCATGATGTATTTATGTATTTATGTATCTTTTGTACTTATTATTTTTATGCATACATTGTGTGTAAATAAAATGTAGTAGAATTATATTTCCTAGACCAAAATGTGACTATGAATAGTTACTTGTACATGAATGATGTCTGCATAAATATGCTACCATTTTATACATCTCATGATAATGCACATTTACAGCAAAATAGCACTCTATGTCACAGAGTAAGAAAAGCAACAAAATGGTTGTCTTAGCATGTTATTCAGGTAGTAGTATGGCCAGGGTATAGCCAGGATTTATATCCAGTTGAGAATATGTGAAATGAAATGAATACCTGGAAACCTCCCTATTTTAAGTGTTATTGCTTTGACTGGAAAAACTCACCAGCTCTGGATTGCAGTGAACCTGGCATATTTGAAAAAAATTTCAGGTAATATGTCAAATCAGATAAAATCTGTGCTAAAATTTAAAGCTGAGATGATAATATACTAATGAAAACCTGCTACAAGAGCATATGTTAGTCTCATTGTCCTCAGAACTATGTAATGTTGCAATTGGTAGTGTTAACAGTTTTTCAACTTTCTTGGCAGCAACTTTAATATCACTTTGTGTAATTTGACAATTAATATCACTTGGTCTGTTATAACTAAGATCAGGATAAGATTTATTGCTCCATTGTGAAAACTGTTTTTGCATATCATTATTTCATATTCTTTTGTTAAGTTTGTCATCATGCTTTCTAAAGTGGAGAGTTGGGTTGAGGGAGGGGCATCTTTGTGCCTCAATATGAAAGCACACAATCTGGCTGCTGCTAGCCATTGGTCAGGTGAGGGTTCCATTCCCATGATGACTATTTATATTTTTAGTTTCCCTCACTCATTCAGTTTATCTACTTATCTGTTTTATTTATATGTGTGGCACCTGTTTCTAGGAGCTACCAATTGCCTGACAGTAGGACAGCTGGAAGACACATATGAACTGTGGCCACAACAAGCCTATATAACAGATTTATGCCATATATAAGCAGCAACAGATGTTCAATGACACTTCAATGTCCCTGAACAAAAGCCAACAGATTTTACATCAGCTGGCATTCTTCCCTTTGAATATCTATCTAACATTTGCCAGACTTTGTGGATGCCAACCAGCCACATCATAAATCATCTATTTCTCTCTCCTTTATTGCTGTACACATACATTGTTGGAATTAAATACTTTGGGTCTTTGGAAATGATCCTAGCCTAATAATTTTGAGACAGTGACTATTTATTTCTGGGCATATATATATATATATATATATATATATATATATATATATATATATATATATATATATATATATATATATATATATATATATATATATATTTAATTATGATCTACACATTGAAAGGATTAACAATTAAGTTAATGAACTGAATTAATCTAAGCCTAGTGTAACCAAACCTAACCTTCTGATGGAAACAGTAATGTTTTTTCAGTATTGCCTAATATTTCTCTTAGATGACAAATTCCATATACCCTATGCATATGTCAGGATTATTACATGAGTTTTTAATCAAGGAGGTATAGCAGATGAAACAAGGGTGACAGGTAGTAAAGTTTTCATTAGCTTTTCATGCCACCATCCAGCATTCTTCTTAAATTATATCATATTACTATTATAGCTTACAAAGAGTTGTATTATTAGATCATTTTGATATATAATTCAGGAAATAATACAACTACAATAGGATAAGAACTTATGCTATTTGCAAGAATTAAATGCATTGGTAAGTTCTATTGAGGAGGACTAGCAGCTCCCCAGCCTGTGTTACCAAAGATTCCAATTTCTGGTAAGG
Source organism: Scylla paramamosain (assembly GCF_035594125.1). Taxonomy (NCBI): domain Eukaryota; kingdom Metazoa; phylum Arthropoda; class Malacostraca; order Decapoda; family Portunidae; genus Scylla; species Scylla paramamosain. The sequence continues at coordinate 1,969,563 of NC_087171.1, read as the reverse complement.
ATCAAAACAAACAAAACCCTGAAATATGACTGTAAAATCATATTTGTTGTTGGTGGTGGAGATCACCACACATTGGTAATGATCACAACAAAAGGAAGCGACTGTGAAATCAGCCCAAAGTGTTTCAGGGCTTATTCCTTGTTTGCCTCTCGCTCTGATGGTATCATGTCTGTTATGAAAATTCTTCATAATGGAGTTTTCAATGCCCTTTCTGGCCTTGATCTTCATAAGGCTTATGGCCTTAATAGAGTCCTTCCATTGTTCTTTGTAACAATGTTTCTGTGCTCTTTCTTTGCCTGGTCAAGGTCTTGCCCTTCATTATCCATTTTTCTTTATGCTAGAAGTTTACCTATTTTAACCCTAATTTAAAAAAGGGTGACCCCTCCAATCCTTTAAACTATTTACCTTATACCTTTGCCTTACTGCTGTACTAAAGATTTTGATTCTATTTTCAAGAGGAAGATTCTGAAGCACCTATCAGCTCATAACTTTCTTCCTGATCATCAGTATGGATTCCATAAAGGATGATCCACTGGCAGTCTTGTATCCATCTCTGTGCACCTTTCTTTGCAAACTGAAAGAAATTGTGTACTCCACTCTCATTTTTCAAATTTCGGTTCACTCATCTGCCATCAAAAATTGGAGAAGAGGAGTGAAATGGAGAGCAGAAGAGTGGATTGATAATCGTCACTAGACAATCTATTGATATTGAAATTTTATTTCAGAGCACAAGTGTATTATAATGGAGGTGTCTTATTTGTGACCACACGGATCCTTGTGATGGACTTGTTGATGGAGCGCATCCCAGTTGAACTGATCTCAGGTAAGCTTTTCCCAGACTCTAGCAAACTACTGAAGCTTTCCTGTTTGGCAAGCAATAGGCTGTTACCTGTAGCTACTGACTGCTGAGCAAACTTTTTAAAATTTATTTATTTTTATTTATTTTTATTTGTTTATTTATTTTTTAATTTTTAAAGAGGCTTAGGGCAACAAAAAAATGTAAAAAAAAAAATACTAAGGTACCAGTTCCTAAAGAAAGGTAAAAATGTCTTGAAACTTCACCCTTGAAAGAGTTCCAGTCATCACACCCACTCACTGTGGTGCCATGCCTCTGCAGGAGTCCAGCAACACTGTCCGTCAATCCAGTATATTTGACTAAGCTATTCATAAACTCTCTTGGCCATCTTTTTGTTCTCTTTCCTTCTATTTTGCCTGTCAAACTTAGGTTTTTAAAAACTTTCTTCCTCATAATATGACCCACAAACTCCATCTGTCATTTCCTAATTTTCTTCATCAGTTCTCTTCTTGTATCCATCCTCTCCAGGACTTCATCTTTAGTTTTTCTTGCTGTCCATGGTATCTTCAGCATTCTTCTCCAGCACCACATCTCCATAACTTCCAACTTTCTTTGCATCACTTTGTTTATATTCCATTATTCACAGCCATATAGTAAGACCATAAGAATGTTTCAACCAACCTTTTCCTGCAGCTAACCACTATATGTGAATTTGTCAGTAATGTTTTCATTTTATTAAAATTTTTCTTGGCCAGAGAAATTCTTTTCTTGACTTCTTTGAAGCAGTGGGCATTGAATGATTTCACTTCCCAAGTATTTCACATGTTCAGCCTGTTTGCTATTCTTATTGCCAACTCTGATGTTCTATGGTTTCCTTGATATTATCATCACCTCCATTTTACTTGTACTGATCTTCAATCCTCTTCTCTCTCCTTTTTTCACTTTGTTTACTATTTCTTGTAACTTTTCTTCTGTGTCTGTAATCAACACTGTATCATCTGCATATCTTATGCTGTTAATATTTGTTCCTCCTACTTTAATTCCTTTCATACCAGCCATTTCATCAGTACCCTCTCACTATATAGTGAGGAGAGGTCTGGTGACATTACACATCCCAGTCTCCTTGTATTTCTATCCATTCACTTTTCCCTATCTACTTTTATAGCTGCCAATTGACTCTAGTGTAAATTTCTTATTCTTAGATCTTTGCTGTCCACACCCATTTGTTCCAGATCTTGTAGTAACTGTAAATGTCTCATCTGATCAAAAGCCTTCTCATAATCAATGAAACAGATACAAATTCTTTTGCACTTCAATAGCTCTTTCCAATAACATTCTCAAGATAAAAATTGCATTTCTTGTTCCTTTATCTTTCATGAAACCATACTGTTCTTTGAGATTTATTGCCTTATTTTTGTCTTAATTCTATTCAAAATTATTCTTAATATTTTTTTTGCCACTTGATTTATGAATAAGACTTATAATCCTGTGTTTATTACAATCTAGAGTTCCTGATTTCTTTGGTAAGGCTATGAATGTTGACTTTTTCATTTTATGAGGAATATTGCCACTATCATATATCTTATTTGCTGGTAATGTTATTTTCCCAACTGCAAAATCTACCAGTGCTTTAAGCATCCCTGCTGCCAGGCCATCTTTTCCCACTGCCATACCATCTTTCATCTTCCCCAGTACTGCTAAAGCCTCTTCTCTTAAAATAGGTGGTCCTTCCAATTCAACTTGCGTTCTTTCTTCTTCCTGTGGTCTACCTTCATCTGAGAATAATTCTTTAATATACTCTTCACATCTTTCCTTTCTCTCTTCTTTCTTTATTGCCATGGTTCCATCTTTTCTTTTTAAAGAGCCAGTGCTTCATAAACTTTCCTCTCATTATGTGCTTGATCTTATCATATATCATGTCATTATTTTTTCTTCCTAAATCCTCTATTTCATCACACTGTCTTTTTGATCCAAGCAGTTTTTTCTTCTGTGCATCTCCTATTAATTTCTCTGTTCAGTTGTCCGTATCTCTTCTGGTCCCTGTCTTTCATAAGTTTCCTCTCTTCCATTAATTCCAAAATATCTTTCTTAATCCATTTTTGTTTGTCTTTTTTGTATTTTGGGTACCAAATCCTCTGTTATCTCTTTTACCAATTTTTGAAATACCTCCCATTGTTTCTCTGGTTCCATATCTTCTTCCATGATGGCTAGGACATCATATCTGTTGTGTACCTCTATCTTGTAGTTTCTTGTAGTTCCTTGTTAGAGTCCAGTAACTTTATTTCTCTCCTGTCAGTATACTTTTTCTGTTCAATTTTTTTCAACTTTAATTCCATGTCTGCCACAACTGGGACATGGTCACTTCCACAGTTTGCTCTAGGCAAAGTTTTTATATTCTTGAAAACTGTCCTAAATCTTGTAGACATTACTATATAATCAATTTGTACTCTTCTCATGCCTCCTGGACTTTTCCACATCCATAGTCTCCTTTTATGCCTACAACACCATGTGTTTCCAATAACCATGTTATTTTCTGTCCATCGTTGTCCTCTGTCATTTCTCTCCCCAGTCTTAAAGGCCCCACTGCCTCACTGGTCCTTTCTCTTCTACCTTTGCATTTAGATCTCTTAATACAATAATTATCTCCAGGGACTTATACTGATGTTTAACCTTTTCCAAACCTTCATAGAACTTGTCCACTTTTTCTTCCGGTCTTTCACCCATAGATGCATAGACAACTATAATGCCGATATCAAAGGGATTTCCTTTCAGTTTCACTAACAGAACTCTGTCTGATACTGCCCAAAAACCTGTCATGCATGATGCCATCTTTTTTGTTAACAACAAACCAACACCTCTCTGCATTATCTCTACCAGAGTATAGCAAACAATGGTCTCGCCTCTGTAGTTTGCTAACACTCAGCTATCTCACCTCATTCATTGTGTCTTCCATGGTATACTTGGATACTTACGTGGTATACTTGGATACTTGCGTGGTAGGGTCTCCAGTTCCTTTCCAATGGTGACTGGCCAGGCACTTTCTGTGTGCTGAATCCGCCCTTTGTTGTGTCACACAGTTTGCTGTTGCACACTTTTTTGCAAGTTGTAGGAAGGAGGAAATGAAGAAACAGACAGGCATTTCCAGCGTTTACCAATGAAAAGGAAAAAACTGAGAATACTGGTTATCATTTGCATTAGAGAGGTGGACAGAATAGTTTTGAAAGGTTTGAAAGTCTTGTGCATTAAGGCTGCATCAGGAGGGAAGGCATGCAGTTAGCAAGATCAGAAGATATTCAGTGAGTTGCAGGCTCACAAATCATTGTAGACATTTATTGACAACTGGAATTTTTCTATGGCAAAGACACCATGTATGCCAGGGATAGAGTGCACTTATCACACCAGGGTGTTCTGGTTTTGGCCAGAACACTTAAGTGGGAGGTTAAAGCATTCCAGAACATTTTCTTTAGTGAAGGGGGGAGAATGTAAATATGAGTATGAAAAGGCAGAAAATTAGTTAAATCCAGAAAAGTAATAAGCTCAGTGAAGGCGAGGAATAGTTTGATTGTTTATTACATGAACTGTAGAAGTATTTTGAATAAATAAACTTACTTAGAGGAATCGCATGTGTAGAAAACTTTGGTATTATTGGTTTAACTGAAGCTTTGTTAGATACATCAGGAAAAATATTGCATCCAGAGGTTCAGATAGATGGTTACACACTATTTTTATAAAGGCAGGAAGAATAAGAGAGTAGGTGTTGCAGTTTGTGTTAGGGATGCCCTACAATTTTATATTAACAGCAGCATAAAATTAGACAGCAAGACAGAGTTGATATGGGTTGATATCAAGGAAAGATGACAATCAGTAGTATTGGGATTACTGTAAGGTCACCAAAACTACAAAAGAAGTTTGTAACTCAGTATGGCAGGAGATAAATAAAGCAAGAAGATACAGTTAGATATATATGGCAGATTCTAATTTCAGGAATATTTTCTGAAGCCTGTTGGTGGGTAACAGTGAAGCATCAGAATTTCTTAATGTGACCTAGGACTACATTTTTAATGTAGGTACTCTTGGAACCTAAAAGGGAAGATAATATTATAGTTTTAATTCTGACAAACAGGGAAGAAGTAGTCACACATGTGAAGGTTGCATGACAGTTAGGCAACAGTGACCGTCATGAAATTAGGTACAGATTAAAATGGGAGGAAGTTTCTGGAAGCAAAAAAACATAAGAAAAATACTCGACATTAGGAGAGGAATTTTTGAGGGATTAAGAAGGTACCTTCAGGAAGCTAACTGGCAGTGGATGGAGGGGAATGGCCAGGTGAGATCCAGGACAGAGGTGAAAGAGTTAAGACAATGGAGGAAGTGAGATGAAGAACAGGGATGGGGGCAGGAGGACAGATCAAGCTGAGATGGATAAGGTGAGAAATGGCTGGGTGAGATTTGGGCAGGTGGTGAGTCAGGGATGTGAGGCAGTGGGAGATGGGTTGAGGTGTGAGGATGGGGATAGAATGATAGGTCATGCTGAGATGAGGTGAGGTTGAGGTGGATGGAAGATGGAGTGAAGATTATGAAGGGGGATGAGATGGGGAGATTAGGGGAAGCAAATGTTGATGAGTTGTATAAATATTTTGTTGATAAATTACGTACATGACAGATAGTACATATTCTATATGGAGCAGTAATATTGCAGAGAATAACCCTAAGTGGATGACTGGTAAAACAGCAATATTGCAGAAGAATGATCTTAAGTGGATGACTGGTTGGTTAAAACACTACATTGGACTGAAAAGAAATATATATAAGAAATTGAATGCAGGGGAAGAGGATTTAAGACATCAATATAATGAATGGGTTAGAACAGTTATGAAGTTAACAAATAAAGCTAAAAACAATTACAAATTAAAGGTAGCTAGTCAGGTGAAGGCTGACCCTGGGGGAATCTATCAAGTATTGTATTTGACAGCTTATAAGACACTCCTCAGTTTGGGCAAGCATTGAAAAAAAAAAAAAAAGATAAATAAATAAATAAAAATAAATAAATAAATAAAAAAGTAAATAAAAAAAAATAAGATAAGCAGGTTTAAGCTTTGAATATGAAGTGAAGGGTTTCACCTAACATTTGAAGCCCCCTCATATGTACTATTCAGATCGTTATTAGATCCCAATATTATACATTTAAAAACCTTAATATCTGCTAGGACCTACCAACACTGGTCCTTAGACCAGTGCTGGTGTGAGATGTAAACAAATATGGCATAGGCAGTGACACTGTCAGAGCCCAGAGGGGTAATAAAATTTGTACATCATATTTTTTTTTTTATCATTCTGGATGTAATTCTACTTGTAATTCTTTAGTACATTTTCAAAGCATAAGGATGTGTGAAAATAAATTTATCTTATTCTCTACAACATATTTTTATTTGAAATATTCAGTACAGACCATCACCGTGAGGTGCCCTACCTCATTACACTCTCTTCACTTATAAAATCCTTTGTTTTGTTAGGTATTAAACTATTTTCTAAAAAAGCAATAGTTTCTCATTAGCTTCAAGTTTTGTTGAACATGTATGCAAGGTAAGAATATTAAAAGAAAGGCACAGTTTCATTTGTATGAAGATGTGTCTTACTTCAAGGATTAATGGCATCATACTAAGAAACACAGTGAATCGTGCACATGTAGCCAGGTTTGGTGTGTAACCAACTGCAATTTTGTTTTGGTACATGCAATGTAAGCATCGTCACTTAATTTCTTCCTGGCTGGTGTTATTTTGTGTGAATTACCACTAAATATGACCTGTTATACATTGTTATCTTGGAAAAAAAAAGAGTTGTTTTTGTGGTGTAGAAATGATCATCACTTTGTTTACTTGTGTGAAGATGTTTGGGGTTTGATTTAAGGGCCACTGTTGCCATAGACTTACCACTAGCCACTGCCCCAAAGCTGAACCTTGTCCTTATAACACACAGGCTCATTTTCTGAGGCATGTCTTATAAGCCATCAAATATGGTATATAGGACAAAGAACAAATAAATAATAGGTCCATTAAAGGCATCTAATGGAGAGTTAGTTCTGGGGAAAAGATAAGTGAAATTCTGAAGAAGTTTTTTAATAGTTTTCACCCAGGAAAACATGCAGAAAATTCCAGATAGAGAACAGATTTTCAGAGCAGAAAAGAATAAAAAGCTGATAGATATTTCCAGTTCTAAAGAGATAGTGGAACAGGAGATAGATATGCTGAAAAGTTTAAGTCATCAGGACCAGACCAGATATAACCCAGTAGAGTACTAAAAGAATGCAAAAGGATTATTAGTGAACTCCTAGTGACTATCTTTAGGAAGTCATTAGATTCAGGAGAAGTACTGGCATCGTGGAAGCAACTGAATTCCGTGCCCATCTTTAAGAAAAAAGATAAAACTTTAATGTCTAATTTGGAGTTTTCGGAACTAATCTGCCAGACATTGTCGCTACTGTATATCCCCTTGTGACATTATCAAAAATATTGTTATTTTAAATCCCATGTGCATACAGGTGCATAGAACATTGATCATTTTGATACTTTTGAAATTCTGCATCAACTTTTGAATATCTTGTGTGGATAATTTTCAGAGAAGTTGGTCAAAACAAATATTTTTTATGATTATTTAGTAATACTGTTATCAATATTTTAAATACAATATATTACAAGTCTAAAATCTGTTGATTTGGACAATGAAGAAATAAAAAAATAAGACTTATATATAATATGACATGACATACTCAGTAACATTTTAGCTTCACTTTCATGAAGCAAGCAAAGTAATCGAACACCAAAACAAACATCTCGCAGGACTGCTCTGGCTGTTGCAGTGTCCAGCTACCATAATCCATTGTTCACGGAATAGTGGCATGGACACTGCAGCAGGAATTGACTGGTTGTCCAACTACGTGTTTGTTAACTTCAACTAAGGTGGGCCAGTCAGATGTTTGTTTTGGTTAGATATACAGCATTACTCTCACTAGGACACTCAAGTTGCCTATTTCCAATTAAAATTGTTATTTCCATATACTAGGAAGTTGACTTATGTAATTTGGAATTTTAAGTGACAGACACGTCTTTTTTTTACTGTTGTCTACAATGATATGCTTCCGATCAATAGTGTGCTTTTTGGAAACCTTGAGATGACCAAATAAATCTAAATGCTGTATTCACTAGAAAATCAACTTAAATATTTTTGTTCATGAATAGAGTTTGATTTTACCTGTGGCACTACTTAGAAGGAATTGTGCAAAAAAGTATATTATATAAGCTCATTGTATCTTTATGTATATAGAATGATACTGTAGAAATATTTGATATTGCTCCTATGTGTGAGAAGGGGACATGTCTGGTGACACTCATTAGTTTACCAAACTTCCTATTATAGACCTGTTAGTTTAACTTCAGTTTTTTTAGTAAAATAATGGAGTCAGTAATCACAAGGAACATTAGGGATTATTTAGACAAACATAATTTGATAAATCAATCTTAGCATGGCTTCACAAAAGGGAAGTCTTGTCTTATGAAGGTGTTGAGTAATGGGAATAGTTATGACATCCTTTACCTGGACTTTAGTAAGGCATTTAATAAGGTACCCCTTGGTTGGAGCATATGGAATAGATGGGAAGGTGTTAGGCTTGATAAAGTCATGGTTATGTGACAGGCGACAGAGTTATAATTAGTGGCTCCAAATCAAAGTGGTGTCAGATAAATAGAAGGGAGTCACAGGGATCAGTTTTAGGGCCATTATTATTTCATGTACGTATTCAGTATTAATGATTTTGATAGTGGGAGTAGTAGTGATGTAAATTTGCAGATGACACAAAGATGGTAAATTAACTAGATTGGACTTGGATGTCATCGTCTTGTTGGCAGGCTTGGATAGGATGAACAAATTAACTGATAGATGGCAAGTACAGTTTAATATTAACAGTTGTTAAATACTTAGCATAGGTAGAAGAAACCCACACAGTAGGTATACAATAAATGACAAAGCTCTGGTAAGTTTAGAAAATGAAAAAGATTTAGGAATTATGGGTAGCTCTGATCTCTTTGTAAGAGAACAATGTATAGAGACCAGAAATAAAGCAAATTGTATATTAGAATAAATTTTAAGGAATATTAAGAGTCCCAAAGTAATATTAACCCGTTGTTGGGTATAGCTGACACCGTATTTGTCCACCAAAGGCCCAATCATGGCTATATCTGATGCCAACTTCTCTCTTTATTTATGTGGCTTGTATGGTAGCTAATGGTTTTGAAATTGGAAATGTGACAGTTCTATCTCTGTTTGAGAAGAGAGAGAGAGAGAGAGAGAGAGAGAGAGAGAGAGAGAGAGAGAGAGAGAGAGAGAGAGAGCCACAGCTATTGCATATTTAAGAGGAAGAATAGATGGGTATAATTCTGTCAAGTTCTACCTGATGGATACACGTAAAGCTGGACGTTTATGACATAAAAATGAACAATTTTGGGCAAAAATGAGAAATAGCAACTCAGCCACTCTACCAACATGCTGCAGTGATTGAATCTTCATCAGGTTGTCAGGTTGCCAGTAGTCAGGAATGTTTATGCCATGTCAGACTGCCATTGCTCCACTCTGCATATGCTTCCAGACTCTCATCATGAGCTCATTGAGTCTGAGTCGTCTGGGGATGAGTATGAGCCAACTCAGGATGAACTGGCTGAGACTGAAACCCCAATTATGCCCATGGTGATGAGTGCAGCCATACATGGTGGAATTACAGTCATCATACTGCACTACATATGGTGTGAATTTATGCACTAAACTAGTGTATATTCAGTTATTCCTATAAATCTTGCACAGTTGTGCATGTACACTTATTCAGAAAAATATCTTTATTCAGATAACTGATGGTTGTAAAAAGTAATGATACAGGATTTCTTGGAAGGGTTGGTACTCATGCCAGGAAATTATCTGTTAGTAAAGAAAGTAGCTTTCCTTTAGTTGCCCTTTGATGTTTATCCACAGCTGTGAATTAAATGCTATACTAGTATGAAAATACATAATCGGTTTGATGCACTTTGTGAAGTATAACAATGATGTGAGAGGAGTTGCCATGTAGGATTGGATGTATTGCCATACAGTACTAGATGAGTCCAATCAGAGAAAATCCAACAGAAAATGAAGATCAAGTGTAGTGTTCCAGTTACTATTTCATTGTGCTTCATAATGCTGTTTTGGTGTTGATATGGATATTATACTAGATTAGCAAGCCTACCAAGGTTTCCAAAAGCCTTGCACCATTTTCTTAATATCATTGTCGATTGTGTCAAACAGGATGAACAAAAATCCTAAAGATACTTTTCTGAATGAGTGTACAATGATACTGTTTACAGACAACACTAAAGCAAGAATATTAGTGTCAGAACATCATGCAAGATGAGATAGGCTGGCAGGAGGATGTACTGTAATGCGTTTCATAACCATCCTCCATAGAGGTAAAAATAAGCTGGAATGATCTTTTCCCTTTAGTTTTAGATAATTTCTGATTGATTTCTACAATAAAAAATGTTGATTAGGGGTTGGGATTGAAGTGAAATAAAGCTCCAAATAGTGCAGGGCTACATGAGTTAAAGTTATATTTGGCACTGGTCAGACCTCGCTTAGATCATGCTGTGCATTTCTGATCCTCAAGTTACAGAAAGGATATAGGTCTATTAGAATCTGTACAAAGGAGAAAGACTAAAAGGATACAGGGAATGAGGGGTATTCCTTATGAAAAGTGATTGAAGCTTGCAAATTTACATTCCTTAGAGATCTGTAGCTTAAAAGGGTTTATAACAGTGGTGACATAAGCAAAATTCTCAGTATCAATAATCAGGTTGTTTGTGCTGAGTCATTAGGGAGCTTTAGAAGAAAATTATATAAACTTATAGATGGTGATGATAGGTGGAAATAAGTTGCTATGTTTCATCCAGGGACTGTCATGTATAGGCCTGTTAGCTTCTTGCAGCTTCCCTTATTTTCTTATGTTCTTGTGTTCTTTATAGAAGTTGGTGTGAAAATAGTGGTAGAAGATAGCAAGAGATGCAACACTGCAGTGAAAAGAGAGAGGCTGAAGACAGTCATTTAGAGGCAAAGGGTTGATCAGACAAACTTGCTACATTATCATTGCTTCATGGATTCTGGTTTAAGATGACAAGTTATCAGAATACCAGAACACTGCAGTTACCACACCATAAAGCTATTAACACCATTTCATGTAGTTTTGATTTTTGAATTTATATTAACCATAGCAACAGAAAATTGTTGATAAAATGAGGAAGAGAGAGAGAGAGAGAGAGAGAGAGAGAGAGAGAGAGAGAGAGAGAGAGAGAGAGAGAGAGAGAGAGAGAGAGAGAGAGAGAGAGAGAGAGAGAATTTTTGCAGCAAATATTTTGAATTTTTGTTGCATGCTTTCTTTCAAATGTCTACTAGTAATCACTGGCCACTTTCTCCTTTCACCATGAGAACCAGTGAGGTGGTGACAAGACCCTACATAAAACTTTTTGAGAGATGTTGGAGATATCTGGCAGCTCTCATAACCTGCTGGATACAAAGCTCACACTACATAATTGGAAACATAGTGGTGGAAGAGAAAACAGTGTTTTATGACCCAGGTTCAGTCCCCTTCACAGTTACCACTACACTTGGGTCAGCTTTACCTAGACTAGCTCCTTCTAGTCTAGTGCTTGCTTAAACATGATGAATCTGGGACCTTCCTGATCATCCCGAACTATCGAAACAGATTACCACTTGGTTTAACCCACCGACTGAGGAGGGAGTAAAACAAATGCCAATCATACCCCAATTTGCTGAGAAAGAATCGCAGACTGTGTGCAAGGGGGCACAGCTGAGATGAAGGACACAAGTATGAGGCTTATGATATCCTGTGAGCTACTGTTCACTAGAGACAAACTACCTACGCTCACAGGACATTATATCCTCCTGCTGGCAAGTGGTCTTTTTATAGTCTCTTAAAAGATGGGCAAATACCACCTGTATATGGTAAAGCCCAGGGAGAGAGGAGATAGCTACCAACCAGCAAAGTATCATGATATCCTCTGGTTTCAAACCCTCAACTGTAAGCTCTGAACATCAGGTGCAAATAAACACTAATGAGACAGATACACAACAGCCTACCTGAACTGAGATGACCAGAAAACCACTCTCGAGACAGCTGAGAAAATGTAGGATGCCAGTACACTCAAAGACTCTGAATGGAGTTGGTAGAGCAAAGTATTTCCCAGTAAACTTTGGCAGGTTTCTGTGAAAGTCCTTCCTACCTAGAATGGCAGGGCCTTACTGTCTACACTTAGTAATTGCTAATATAAGCAGCCCTTCTAATATATATAATCCCCCCAAGATTTCTGCAGGCTTGAAATCTCTCTTGCATAACTACACGTCTAGCCATTCTGATGCCCTGGGACCAGTTGACGCTCATGGGAAAGTAACTCTGCTTCCTGCCGTAAGAAGCAGGCAATAAGTCATGCTGTGGGGAAAGGAGGAGACCAGGGAGAGGATGGAGAGGGGATAAGGTGCCCAGCTGTGTACCCAACATGGCTCACTACACAATATGTAATTCACTGGGAATAAAACACTTTTTATGTAAATTACTTGGGGCCATTTCAGAAGAGCTAGGTAAAAGTGGACTAGGTTATTGGGGAGGGCAATTCTTCTTTTTTATAATGTATTGATTTGAATTCTGGGGAACAAAGGAAGATGGGCTAAGTTAAGATGGAAAGAAGACTATATGGGATCGCACTGAATTTAATGTAACTTGTGAGCGCATGGTAGACATTCATTGCCCATCTGGCATCTTCTGTATTTCTTTCTCTCTCTTGCTCTTTGTTCTCTCCCTTTTTCTTCTTACTATGATGCTACTCATAACAAGAGGTTGTAAAGACAAACTAAAAAGTAAAAAAAAACTTTGGATCTTTGCATAAGCTGGAATTTGAAGAAAGAATTTTATTTATTTATTTATATTTAGGGGCAGAGAAGGGAGAGTAGGGATATGGGAGAGGAGCAGGGAAGGGAAAAGGAGGGAAGGGAGAGGAGGGGAAGGGATGGGGGAAGAAGAACACTAGAGGGATTGACCAAGTAGCATTGCTTAAATGGATGTTTGTGTTTGAATTAAAGGGCAAAATTTGTTCACCAACCCTGTTTGAATTGAGAGTTGTTCAAATTGAAGGATGTTTGAATCACAAGGTATGTATACAGGGAAGTCCTGTTATAGAAGAAACTGATGATATGAGAGTGTAAATTAGGGAGTTTTTCTTTGTATGAGTGTAAAAATCTGATCCTAGCTTAAGTTTAAATAGAATGTGTGCCTTCCTGACCCCTTCACTAACACATCTGGGTTGTATAGTGATGTATGATGATTCAGATGCACAGAGACAAGTTTGTGAGCACTGGAAGGGAAGTATGCACCCCTCCCTTATACTCTACTTCTCCCACCAGACCTCTTTTAAACTGAACTTGGTGTCTCTCAGACTTTCACCCTTACGGCCTTACTGCTTGTTACTATACTTATACTCTATCATCATTTTGCTTGCAAGCATATTATAATGCAGTGAAAGTACAGTGTACAGTGCTTTATGTGACTGATCAGTGCTTGGATGTGTTACAGTGTTACTGCAGGCATGTTCTTCCATTTACTGTCTTTGGTGTAGTATTGTGTGTGACTGACCATGTGATGTATATATTGTGTCTTATGCTGCCTCAAGTGCTAACTGTGACTTCCAAGCAGCCAGAGACTTCCAGTGCAAGTCCTAGAAGTAAGGCTATTTGAGCTAGAGTACCAATAACACTCATAAAGATAGTAGAAATTGTTAAGGGGCACAAGAGTGGTGAGTGAGTTACCCTCCCTGATGCATTAACTACGCTTTGGTGAGTGTTATTTACATTTTATATGTTTAATTAATATAAAATCATGTTCTTTGTATGCTTTTTCTTTTTTTGGGCTGCTTTATAGACGGTTCTGTAATGCAGCCACATTTGTTGTTTTTGGTATCATACGTTTTTGCCTGAAAACTTACCTTTGACAAGGTTCTTGGAACTTAACCCATTTTTTGCTATTAGTTATGTGTTTTGTCATATTTATATATATATATATATATATATATATATATATATATATATATATATATATATATATATATATATATATATATATATATATATATATATATATATATATATATATATATATATATATATATATATATATATATATATATATATATATATATATATATATATATATATAATATATATATTATATATATATTGTTATGGCCAACTACAGCCCCTCTCATAGCAGCCACAGACTTGGATCATCTTATCCCAAAGCTCCCTCCTATGTAGGAGGGAGCAGGGCAGGGCATAAATACAACAGGTGCAGGTGCAGGGCATAAATACAACAAATTCAGGCATCTGCAAGCAACTATTGAGCCATTTGGTTTTACCCACCAAACAAGAAGGATACTATTTTCCCCACAGAAATCAATGTAAAATGGATTAATCCATTCCCCAGACACCAGTCTACACTGTCTTTGCGGCTTATGACAGACGCTCCCACAGCCAAGATAGCTGCTTCACAACATCCCCAGCTCACGAATTATTTATCCAGAAAGGATGTATTGAATGAACTTAGTGATGCAGAACTCATCATAAGATATTGTTTAGACCATACAGATATTCTTTGTCACTGTCTAGTGAGGGAAGCCTTACCCCATTCCCTGCCCTCCTCTCCCTTCCCTCCTTCCCTCTCCATTCTCTCCCTCCATCCATCCATCTACTCTCTCTCTCTCTCTCTCTCTCTCTCTCTCTCTCTCTCTCTCTCTCTCTCTCTCTCTCTCTCTCTCTCTCTCTCTCTCTCTCTCTCTCTCTCTCTCTCTCTCTCTCTCTCTCTCTCTCTCTCTCCCTCCCTCCCTCCCTCCCTCCCTCCCTCCCTCCCTCTCTCTCTCTCTCTCTCTCTCTCTCTCTCTCTCTCTCTCTCTCTCTCTCTCTCTCTCTCTCTCTCTCTCTCTCTCTCTCTCTCTCTCTCTCTCTCTCTCTCTCTCTCTCTCTCTCTCTCTCTCTCTCTCTCTCTCTCTCTCTCTCTCTCTCTCTCTCTCTCTCTCTCTCTCTCTCTCTCTCTCTCTCCCTCTCTGTCTCTCTCTCTCTCTCTCTCTCTCTCTCTCTCTCTCTCTCTCTCTCTCTCTCTCTCTCTCTCTCTCTCTCTCTCTCTCTCTCTCTCTCTCTCTCTCTCTCTCTCTCTCTCTCTCTCTCTCTCTCTCTCTCTCTCTCTCTCTCTCTCTCTCTTGGTGCACATAATATACAGTGGATCCTTGGTTACCAAACACCTCCCTTTCTGAACAAATTGTTTTTGAACAAAATTTTGAACTCGTAATTGCTTCAGGTGCCATGTCAATGTTCGGTTCTCAAAGTTACTTGATTTCAAATACTAAAAGACATAGCAAAAGCTACTGTTTTTTACTAATTTATAGTTTCTATAAATATTTATTTTGTTTTTATATATTTGGATGTGTTTTTATATATTTGAATGTGAGACAGAAGGTAAGATTCAGTCTTTGAAATAAGGTGAATGTGATTCCATTGAAGAGCTTCAATGTGAATAAACTGGGTTTGGCTGGGTTAGGAGTAAACCTGAGTCACCTGTGGCTCTCTTGATCACCCATAACTCTGTCATTATTGCACTATTGCATTTTTCTAGTAGCTTTTCTCAGCAGCACAATGTCTAAGTGTTATGATCATCTTAATTTGTTGTGAGTGGGTTGCTTCTCTCTGTGTCACTCTGTAATGCTTCCCTCATCAGATTGGTGACAAAGAGAATACCTGCACAGTCTAAACAATATCTCCTGATGAGTTGTATGTCACTAAGTTCATTTAATACATCCTTTCTGGATAAATAATTTTTTGAGCTGGAGATGTTGTGACTGGTCATCTTGGCTGTGGGAGCTACTGTCATAGGCTGCTAAGATAGGGTAGATGAGTGCCTGGGAATTAATTATTCCATTTTATATATATATATATATATATATATACTCGTATATATATATATATATATATATATATATATATATATATATATATATATATATATATATATATATATATATATATATATATATATATATATATATATATATATATATATATATATATATATATATATATATATATATATATATATATACACACACACACACACACACACACACACACACACACACACACACACACACACACACACACACACACACACACACACACACACACACACACACACTATTACCATACCTAATGCAGTTAATGTACTGCAAACATGCTGCTTTAGGTAAATTCATGTTAGGTAAACCCAAAAGGTAAAGGGATCCTGTGGAGAAAATTCTAACTGGTTCCAGAGTTTCCCTTGCTTCAGCTATTTTTCCATCTAAACTTATCCCCAGATACTCACAAAATAAGTAATGACTGTCTTTATGAAAGTAACTTTGAGCATGCAATAAATTACAGTTCAAGAAGCTGTTAAGCGGATGTTACATGGCACAACAAATAATGTTTAGGCATCACCTGGACTCTTCTACACCAGATCGCTATTTGTAGGACCACTCATGAGCTGGGTTAACACTTTCCATTGAAAAAAAACTATTTAGCTATAACACAGCACTTTTTACAAGAAAATAAAGAAAAAGAAAGAAAACAAAACACAGTTCTGAGTCTTCAGTCTTTACCTTCACTCCCAAACCCTCTAAATCAAAGTTGGAGACCTGATCTTCATCTTCTTGGGCAACCAAGATTTGTTCAAGTTCTTTCTCTTCATTTAGGGGTGGGGAACTGTTTGCTACAGGTGCCTTAAAATAAACAGTGATGAGTGCTTGTTGCCTCTTTTTAAGTGATTTCTATAGAATTCACTCTAAGGCTCCAATACTATGTTGATGTATTCCTGAGCTGTGTGCACCCTGGCAACCTCAGGGTCCAGCTACATAACTTTATCTTTTTAGGAACCTCACACAGCTCCATCAACTCTATCATGTTTGTGGCAGTTAGCTGTTTTGGCTGCTCCCTGTGCTCTGTCTCTATTTTCTTCCTCTTCTTTCTGCTTCTCTGCTTCTTCCACCAATTCCTCTACAGACACCTCTTGCTGTTGAGTTGTTACTAAGTCTACGGTTTCCTGAGCAGTGACATGGTCAAAGCCAGAAATTCTCAGGGTGATACTAACAGCTTCTGCCACCTGCCTCCACACCTTGTTCAAGGCAGAATGCACGGCAGCCTGCCTCTCCTCGGCTGGGGATGCCAGGCTTGGTGGATACAAACCATTGATGCATCATCCCAGGAGGCCAGCAGGGTGTCTATGGTGTCCTTGATGGAGAAAGCCTTACAATATTCAGCAATCTTCTTGGCTTCCTCAGATGGTGCATCAGAGGGACCTAAAACAAAGAAAAAAAAATTGTACAAAGACGTAAGCAAATTATGAAAACAACATTACGAATAAGTTAGAATAAATACTTAGTTGTATGTGTGTAGTAATATTATATAATGTTGACATGCATTATTATAAAATTAAGTTATACTGCAATAATGTTAGAGTAGTTAACATGAGTAAATTTCTACTTATTTGATAGTGTAAACTTCTGCATTTTCATAGTTTCTTACCTGCCAAAGCCAGAGCTTTGCCATCATCAGCCATATCGACGAACTGCTCTATAGGGATGTCCATTGCCTTGTCCAGCAACAAGAATGTCCTCCTGTAGTAGGTGGCCTTAACAGCTGCTATCAGCTCCTGGTTCATGGGCTGGATGAGGCTGGTGGTGCGAAGTGGCAGAAACTCCACCTTGATATTCGGGTGGCAGTCTGGTCCATGGGCTGGATGAGGCTGGTGGTACGAGGTGGCAGAAACTCCACCTTGATAATGGGGTGGCTGTCTGGTCCATGGGCTGGATGAGGCTGGTGGTGCAGGGTGGCAGGAACTCCACCTTGATATTGGGATGGCTGTCTACCAATAAGCTTGCATGTCCCGGGGCATTATGTAGCAACAGGAGGCATTTAAAATTCACTTTCCTTTTTCCTATAGAAGTCATGGATTTCTGGCATAAACATATTGTCAAATCAGTTTGACATCACTGTAGCAGTCATCCATGCCTTCTTGCTTGCCTGCCAGAACATGCTCTGCTTATCAGGAGAGATGTTCTTGTAGGGTCAGGGATTTTTTGCAGTGTGCAACACAAGGGGCTTTAACTTGCAGGAACCAGATGCGTTGTAGCTAAGCAGTAGAGTTATCCAGTTTTTAAATGGCTTCTTACCGCATGTGTGCTTGGTCTTCGAGATGTATGTACTTTTTGGCATCCACTTTCAGTACAATGCTGTCTCATCTGGATTGAACTGGTCCTTAGTATAGCCCCTGTTTTCCATCATCTCCTTCAAGTAGACAGAATACTGTTGGGTTGCATCAGTATCAGAGCTAAACTATTCACCCTGGATCTTCCTGTGGTGGAATTCATGTCTTTTGAAAAAGGCTTGGATCCATCCTCTTGAGGCCTTGAATGGGAGAGCCATAGCCTCCATCCTCCTGGCCACCACCTCATGGAACTCATTGGCCTTGAAGGAGCATGTGGCCCTGAAGTAAAATTACATATGCACTTACCATATGTACATAAAAAAAACAATGGCACAACTTAATAGAAAAGCACTTGCTCAACACTGTTTATAAACACATTGAATAGCTTATATGTACATACATATGTATGTATTAATGTTACTACATATGTACATACATATGTACATATTAATGTTACTACGTACCTAGAGACTGCAATGCCTGCCTTTTCCTGTTGACGTACATAAAGGGCAAGGAACTTGTCCACCCTCATTAACATGATGTTGCTTGCTTGTTTTACCTTCTTGGCACTTGCTCCACTGGCCACCTTCAGGCTGTCCTGCATCTTCTGTTTGTTGCTTCTGATTGTCCTGATCGTCGACTCATTCACCTTAAACTGGGAAGCAATGTCTACAGTCTTCCTTTTCTGTTCTAGGAGATCCAACACTTTCCCTCTTTGCTCAAGGCTCAAAGTTTGCCTCTTGTGATAGGGTCATTGACTGGAAGCTTCAAACATGGCATTGTCCTCCTAACATAGTGTGCAAGACAAAGAAAATCATGTAAAGGTAGGCTGGTGGCGTGGGTGGTGTGAATTGTGTGGGTGGTGTGTTGGGAGTGAGAAGGAACAAGGGCCAGCGCAGCGTGATGTCATGGACTTGGTTGTGGTGGGCCCCTTGAATGACTACCGCATGGCGTATCTCAAAAAAACATCATGTATGACTTGGAAATTTTTATTTGGTTGCTTTAGGTAAATTTATGTAAAGTAAATCTGTGTTAGGCACGGTCCTAGTATATACAGTAAAATCCCTCTCATCCGGCATTCGAGTATCAGGCAGCTTCAAGTATCCGGCACATTTTTCCCCGAGCCTTAAAATCAATAAAAGATCAATGTGTACTCATAAAATTGATTAAAATTCCCGCGCGAGGCATACTTTGTCCCCTCGCCACCAGAGCGCACTGCTTCGTGTGACCCGCGGCCCACTGCACTGTATTTACTCAGTGACTCAGTCCCGCGTGTGCACTGTTTATTGCCTGACGCCTTCATCATGCCTAAAGTTGTAGAAAAGAGGAAGTGTGTTGTGCTTACACTTAAGCAGCTGATCAGATCAGCTGATCTTTGTTATGGTAAGATGCGTGAGTGTAGGGTGGTGATTGTGGACATAATTTCACTTCTGTTCAAGTATCTGGCAACATTCAAGTATCCGGCATGTCGGCGGTCCCGTTGATGCTGGATAAGAGGGATTTTACTGTATATATATATATATATATATATATATATATATATATATATATATATATATATATATATATATATATATATATATATATATAGACACACACACACACACACACACACACACACACACACACACACAGTACTTGCACCAATCATGTTTGCAGTCTATATAAATGATATGATGGAGAGTGTGAACAGCTACATGAGCCTTTTTGTGGATGATGCAAAGTTGCTGAAGAAAGTTGAGAGTGCAGAGGACTGTGGAACGTTATAAGAAGACCTGAACAAGATTTCTGAGTGGAGTTATAGATGGGAAATGGAATTTAATTTAAAGAAGTGTAAAGTAATAGAATCTGGAAAAAGTACAAGAAGAGTAAAAGGAAATTATGTGTTGAATGGTGTAAGGTTGAGTGGAGCAGAAGAGGAAATGGATATCAGTGTTACAGTGACTGGGAACCTCACCCCGGAGAGACACATTAGCAAAATTACAGGAGAAACCTATAACTTGTTGAGAAGAATAAGGTTGGCCTTTGCACATATAGATGAAGAGATGGTCAGAAAGATGATCGTGTCACTGATAAGACCTAGACTAGAATATGCAGCAGTAGTGTGGTTGTCATACAAGAAAAAGGATATAAGGAAGTTGGAGAGTTCAGAGAGCAGCTATGAAGATGGTACCAAGTATCAGGGACTTGTCATATGAAGAGAGACTGGAAAGGATACATCTACCAACGTTGGAAAAGAGGAGAGAAAGGGGAAACTTGATTACGATATATAAAGCATATGAGGGAGTAGAGGAGGTGGACCAGAGCGACTTAATGGTCTGGGATACACGGGACACTAGAGGACATGGAAAGAGGCTGAAGAGGAGTGCTTGTAGAAGAGACGTCAAAAAGTATAGTTTCCCATAAAGAAGTATTGATGTATGGAACAGTGTGGATGAAGAGATAGTAAATGCAGAAAGTATACATGGATTCAAGGCTAAGTTGGATATCAAAAGATATGGAGATGGGACAGCACGAGCATGGCTCTTTTCCCATAAAGCACAACTAGGTAAATACACACACACACACACACACACACACACACACACACACACACACACACACACACACACACACACACACACACTGGAAAAGCAGGATAAATTTATTATGGTAAACAAAGAATTGAGAAAGAAGTATAGTGAATGTGAGAGTGCTCTAAAGATAAATAATGAGATGAAAGAGGCAATGGAGGATCTAAATAAAGAAAATGAGATACTCAAGACTAAGTGTAATGAATATCAAGTAACTCTACAGAGGCTGCAAGAAAAGGTGGAGGATAGTGCAGGAAAAGTGGAAGGGGCAGTATGTGAAACCAAACTGAAGGAACCGAGAAATGCCTGGAAGAAAGAACATGAGGTTGAAAAAGTGAGCTTCACAGAGGTGGTTAGAAAACAAATACAGGAAAAGACCAAGGACACAGTAATCTAGGTAATTAAAGAAAAGAAGGTTTTGGTGAGAGACACAGTGGATAAGAAGAAATGTATTGTCTTTTTTGGACTGCAATAGAAAATAACCTAGAAAAGTTTGTCAGAGAGAGAGAGAAGAGAAGGAGTTAAGGAAAATTATTGCAGTGGTCCAAGATGAGGAACAGGAACTGGAACGAGAAGTGGAAGAAGCATATAGAATTGGAAAAATTGGACTGTTAAAAGTGAGAATGAGATCCCAAGTTGCTGTAGAGGAGAACGGGCAAGCAGTAGCAAGAACCGGGAAGCTGGCTGAAAGTTCAGAATACAAGAATATTTGGGTAAAAAGAGATATGAACTTGGAAGAAAGGGAAAAAGAGAGGGATCTGAGAAATGAAGCTAAGGAAGAAAACAAGAGAAGGATAGAGGCTGAGAAGAGGAAATTTTATTGGAGGGTACTATATATGAGACTAAGGAACTGGTATATTCAGGAAAGGGAACAAGAAATGAATGAACCAAAGCAGCAGATAGAGAAATTGCATGTGGTGGGAGAAGTAGTACATTAAGAGTAATGGATACAAACATAGACGGGTTACTTTCAGGTGTACTGGAAGTGAGAGATTACTTAAAGGATAAAAGACCAGATGTGTTGTGCCTAACTGAGACAAAGTTAAAAGAGAAAGTCCACTTAAGTTTTTTAAGGTAGAGGGATATAATTATTGGAGGAGAGATAGAAAGGGCATAGGAGGAGGAGGGGGCACTGATAATGGTTCAAGATATATATATGTGAAAGTGCATTATGGAGATGACATGGTGGAGGTCATAGGTATAACAATCAGGACCAGTGGGAGAGAAAGGAGGAGGATCATATTAATGTATGTGCCACTGAAGACTAATACATGGAGGCTGGAGGGACACAAGAAATGCAAGAGGAAGTGTTGAAGTGCCTAGACAACATGATAAGGAAGGACAGTACAATACTACTAGTAGGAGACTTTAACTGCAAAAATGTAAGCTGGGAGAAGATGGAAGTTAATGGAAATGCTGGACCGTGGAGTGAAGAAATGCTACAGTTAGCTATGGTGAATACAATGGACCAATGGGTGGAGGAAGTTACAAGATACAGAGGGGAGAAGGAACCATCTATGCTAGACCTGGTATTCACAAAAAAACCAGAGCCCAGTCCAACCATTAAATACTTCAGCCCAATGGGAAAAAGTGACTATGTGGTGTTAGAAGTGGTACTGCAAGATTGGGAGGTTCAACCATGTAAGGGGGATTATAAAAATAGGAGACTAAATCATGCAAAGACAAATTTTACAGAGTTAAGAAAATTCTTTGGGAATATTGATCAGAAGGAACTTATGGAAGGCAAGACAATGCAAGAGGAATACAAGACATTCCTGGAAAAGTACAATGAGGGTGTGCATAAGTATGTACCTGCATATAAAGTAAGGAGGAGCAAACATATTTGGTATAATGCCAGATGTGCAGAAGCTAAGAAGAGAAAGGATATAGCTTGGAAGAAACTGAAGAAACAAAGAAATTAAAAAAATAGAGAGCAGTATAAGGAGTAGTATATATTATGAGTATGTTAGAATAAGAAGGGAGGAGGAGGAACAATTTGAAAAGGATGTGGTAAAGAAATGTGAAGAAGAGCCCAAACTTTTTTTTACAGATATATCAATGGAAAGATGACAAGCAGAGACCATTAACAAGATAGTAAAGGAAGGAAGGATATATCAAACAGTGGAAGAGATGAGTGAAATTATAAATGAAAGTTTCAGGTCTGTGTTCAATGTGGAAATGGGTTTTACAGAAGGAAATGAGGAGGTGAGGCATGGAGAGTTACGGGAAGTATTGGTGCAAAAACATGAAATTGGCAAATTGTTAGAGAAGTTGGATGTCAGGAAAGCATTGGGCCCTGATGGAGTGTCAGGTTGGACACTAAAGGAATGTAGAGAACAAATGGGGGAGCCAATTTGGGATGTGATTAACAGATCACTGATAGAGGGAAGAGTACCAAGAGAGTGGAAGAGAGCAAATATAGTGCCAATACATGATGTTAACAAATATTAGGGTGGCATTTCATTACATGGATAAGACTATGATGAAAAAATTATAGCCACTATGCTATGTCCCAGACTGGAATATGCAGCAGTGGTGTGGTCTCCGCATGTGAAGAAAGACATAAAGAAGTTAGAAAGAATTCAGAGGGCAGCTCCAAGGATGATACTGGAGCTGAAAAATCTAACGTACGAAGAGAGGCTGAAGGAAATGGGACTGCCAACTTTGCAAGTTGGAAGAGAAACAGGAGATCTAATAACATTGTATAAAATAGTTAACTGCATTGAGAAGATAGACAAGCAGGACCTGGTGTTGCTGGAAAAAGATGAAGCTGGACAGACAAGAAGGCACTCAAAGATCATGAAGAGTCAGTGTTTGTGGGACATCAAGAAGTACAGTTTTCCACAGAGAACTGTAGATATCTGGAATGGTCTAAATGTGGAAGTTGTTACAGCACCAAACATGCATAAATTTTAGGAAATTCTGGATAAATATAGATATGGAGACAGGTCACTATGAGCCTTGCTCGAATCCTGTATTATACAACTAGGTAAATACACGCACACACACACACACACACACACACACACACACACACACACACACACACACACACACACACACACACACACACACACACACACACACACACACACACACACACACACACACACACACACACACACACACACACACACACACACACACACACACACCCTCGGCTCACAACCAAGAAGGCCTGGGTTCAAATCCCGGGCACGGCGAGTCAAATGGGCAAGCCTCTTAATGTGTAGCCCCTGTTCACCTGGCAGCAAGTAGGTATGGGATGTAACATGAGAGGTTGTGACCTCACTGTCCCAGTGTGTGGTGTGTAAGTGGTCTCAGTCCTACACAAATATCAGTCACTATGAGCTCTGATCTATTTCCGTATAGTAACAGCTGGCTGGTTGACCAGCAGATGACCATAGGTGAATCACTGACTCTGGTCACTGCTGATAACATGAATTACATCTAACATGGGAGTCAGTTTACCTAGTGTCATGCTAATTTGGTGGGCTGAAAATCCTACTGCAGGTATGGGCTGTATCAGAAATTTACTCTATATTTCTAACAAAACATTATTTATTTATTCCATGATAGGCAATTCATGTCATTATGATTATAATTTAAATGTATTAAAAAAACATACACAAACTAGCCATAATCCTTTTCAAGAGTATTTTTCATTAATGATGGCAGGCATTACATTGGTCAACTAACAACAGCCGGTATTCAGTTAATTATCATGGTTTTGAATGTTTGTTTCTTCACAGTGGGATCTCTTGTCTGTTAGATATTTAGCTTTATGCAGTTTTTTTCAAAGAGTTATAATTCAATTTTCAGGAATAATTGTTTGGAAGGCCCACAGGATTCTTGAATCTTGCCAGGAAGCTTTTGCACTGAGACTGTATCGGCAAAAGAATAAGGTATGAAAGCTTTGATCTTACTGTTGTTTGAGTTTTTATATTTGTACATATTGTTCATAATAACATTAATAAAAAGTAAAATTTTATGTTACCAAGTACAGTAACCCCTCCAACATCCATCCTAACCTGTCCTTAGTATATCTGAATACTGCATTTATTCAATTAGTTTTTATTGGAGATCAGTAATTTATTGGAGATCAGTATGGAAAATGATATTGTACAGTATTACACGCATGCACAACCAATTCCATGACATGTTTTTTCTATGACATTTTTGTTACAAGTGCTTATTTATGGAGGTTTGTTTCACCTTTCTCCCTCTGTCTTTGTAATACATCTGCCACAATACACATAATGATGTTTTTTCAAAGACAATTTATTTGTGTTGGATGAATCCTCATAAAATAGGGAAACTAATGTCAAATTTGTTAATTCCATGTAATAATACATTAGAGAACATAATTACAGAAGTACATGAGACTTACCGTAGGTTAGTTGAAATGTGCTTCGGATTTTGCGAGGCACATCACGTCTGCTAGATGGTAAAGTTCACATGAGATACCCTTCCAGTCAGTGAATTTTTGTTGTGTAAACCAAGAATCATCAATTAACAAAGGGAGGGAGTGGAGGGCATGTGAACTCTACCATCTAGCAGACGTGATGTGCCTCGCAAAATCCGAAGCACATTTCAACTAACCTATGGTAAGTCTCATGTACTTCTGTAATTTTACTTCGGCAAATCACTTGTCTGCTAGATGGTGCCATTCACATGAGATTTTAAAGTCATGTGGGTGTTGTATGTAAAGGGTTCTGTCAAAATTCACATTTTGTAAATAGGTGTAAATAAAAGTTCCTATTACAAAAACCCCATTGTCATTTATGAAAATAGAACATGATTTTTACTGCTGATAACATTTCTAACCTTACATTTTACTGAGCCTAGCACTGCTTTTTGGAAAGGGTCTATTTCCCCTTATATATCCTTATTATAATATTTAGCAAATGTGGCTTCCTGCGTCCAACCAGCTTTTGCCATGATAGTGGCAATAGGCACATCCAGTGCCTTGGCCTTAGACACTGACGCAGGTCTAATACTACCTGTTGTGTACCTCTTGGTATCAATCCCACACTTACATAACATGGTCTTAAGCCACCTTGCTACCGTGTCCTTAGAAACACTCCTATGAGGTTTTATATAGCTTATGAGTAGTCTCCCATCTGCATTTCCAGATTCTGTCCTTAGCCTCTCAGTTCTTTCTATATATTCTTTCATAGCCTTAACTACACACAATCTGTAATCCTGAGGATAAGCTTTAAATACAATAGTACGAACATTAAATTTTGGCCTGCATTGCTTGATGTTATCTCCTAACAAAACTGAAACAGATTCTTCTCCAAATGCCATATTTACCAACAATAATAATTGCAAAGTTTGGATCCTGGCTGCTTGTGTCATTGCCATCAGCATCACCATTTTTAGCGATAAGTCTTTCAGTGTTAGGCTGTGTAGTGGTTCCATGAGTCTTATCTTTTGTAATACAAGTTTCACATCCCAGGTCGTCGCATACCTGGGTGTAGAAGGGCTTAAGTTGAAGACTCCCCGCAGAAATCTGTTGACAAATGGGTGATTGCCCGCTCTGAGCCTTCCACCATAATTCCTATTGCAGATAGAGCCCCTCTCGCCGTGTTAATGCTTTCATAACCCACATTCCTTTGAAAGTTATGAGACAGGAAGTTTAATATATCTGCTACAGATGGTGCAATGGGATTAATGTTCCCTCTACTACAAAAGAGTGTCCACCTCTTGATGTGAGTGTTGTATTGTCTACCTGTTGCTGGTTTCGAAGAGGCCATAATGATTTCCGTACCTTCTTTAGATATGCCACGTTCTCCAAGTTGTTTCCGGACAACTGACAAGCCATCAAATTTGTGTGTTTCATTATTGGGTGTTTCTCAGCAGTTGACGGATGCATTAGCACATTTTTCCTTCTCTGTATGACCCGAGGGTCGTCTACTAGCATCCGAAGGAGCACCCCCATCCATGGTTGTGATGGCCAAAGTGGCACTATGATCCATCCTCTGGTCCTTTCCTCCCTTAACTTCTGCAGACATCTAGAGATCAGAGAGATGGGAGGAAAGAGGTAAACCAATTTAAATTTAGCCCACAGAATTGTAACTGCATCAATATATGTAGTCTCTGGATCTGGTGTCCATGCACAGAATGGAGTCATTTGTTTGTTCAAACGTGAAGCGAATAGGTCTATACAAGGATTCCCAAATATAGAACACAATTCCTTAAATGTCATCTCATTCAGCTGCCACTCATGTCTGTCATTAAAGGAACGTGATGCCTCGTCGGCCATGACGTTACATTTGCCTGGTGGGTGGGAAGCTGTCAGCCATACCCCATTACTAAGACACCATTCCCAGATGTTCCTACTAATGTCATCACAAACTATTGACTTAACACCTCCCATCTCATTCACGTAATTAATCACTGTGGTGTTATCACATAACACCCTGACGTGTAAACCTCTAAAGAGATGTGTAAAAGATCTCAATGAGAATAACATAGCCAATAATTCACATGCATTAATGTGCGAACACACCTCTTCAGGGGACCATCTGCCATTGGTAGTGATGCTATTTTGGCAACCTGCCCATCCTAGATTTTAAGCATCTGTGAACAACTCAGTATCTGGTGCATTTCTGAATATTTTCCTGTTTTGATTCTCCAATTCCTTAATCCACCAGTTTAAATCTGTTCTAATCTCCTTTGTAATGTTCATCCATCTATTAAAGTCTCCACATGCCTCTTCCAAAGCCTTGATCTTTGCTCTTTCCATCCTCCTATAGTGCATCTTCCCCATCTCTACAGCTGGGATTGCTGCCACCAGCAGGCCAATCACTCTTGCCACAATTCTAATTTTTTCTTTCTGTCTATTGACTAAAAGAGAGCAATGCTGTATAATCTTATCCCTCGTACGCGCCGGCAAGGTAACTGTCATGGCCACCAAATCTATCACGTTACCTAAATACTCAATACGCGTAGTGGGACTTAAAACAGATTTCTCCACATTTATGCAGAAACCTACACTCTGCAACAACTGAATGTTGTCATTCATGCAATCAAAACATCTCAGCAAAGAGCTACTACACAGAAGCGTATCATCAATATAACTAGTGATGTTGTGGCTTTTATGCCTAAGTGTAGAGAAAACTGGCTTCAGAAATTTTGTAAATAGACGAGGACCATCCGAAAACCCGTTAGGTAGACATGTGAACTGGTAAATCTTATCCAACCATCTAAAACACAGATATTTTTGTTGTTCCTCTGCAATTTTTACTGAATAATAGGCTTTCTTAAGGTCTATAGAAGCCATATAATCTCCTTGACTAAGCAACTGTAATACTTGTTCAAAATTTTCCATTTTAAAATGAGTATATTCTACATGCCTGTTCAGTTTTTCAAGATTTAACACCATCCTATAATCCCCCGTCTTATTCTTCCTCAGAAAAACTGGTGAAAGTATTTGTTGATCCTGTCTATGTGTCTCTATGATGGCCTTTATCTCTAACAATTTTTTAACTTCCTGATGCATAATCAGTTTATCTTCCTCACTAAAGACATACTGTATATCCTCTCTAAATAAATGTCCGATATTAGTTTCATCTATATTCAGATGACAATGTTCCACCATATCCAAAATGAACAGGTCACTTGTAATCACACGCCATTTATTGATAAACTTGTGAAGTTGCCCAACCTCAAATTGTTCTCTCACCCGGGTTAATGCCGGGGGTTATGTTGACCCCGGCCTCTCACGTTGTTTGTTGTCCAAGCTTGAGCAGGGTAGGAGCGCCTGTGTTCACCACTGGAGGGCATCCTGCGAAAACCATACGGCTGATATCTGGATGGGAATCCACAGGAGGAGGCCTTGGCAAAAAAGTTACATTGTTTACAAATCTGCCACTGCTTGCAATAAGAAGAAAACTGTAATATTCCTATCACTCCTCGATAACAGAAGTTGTAACAACTGAACAGGAGGCGGGACCGATGTCTGACTTGTGTGGTGTCTGCGTAGTAACTGACTGTGTGGCGAAGTGTAGTGTATCTCATGTGAACGGCACCATCTAGCAGACAAGTGATTTGCCGAAGTAAAATTCTGGGCTGTGAAAGCAAGCATGTGCCCTGTGGTGAGAGGTAATAGGTGATGGAACGGCAGAGAGGGTCAGCGGCAACAGGCAAGAGTTGTGGTTGTAAGGATTGCATGGAACAACAGCAGCACATGTGAAAAATACCATTCTGAAAAATTATTGCAGATATACACAGTATATCTGCACCAAAAATTATTGCAAATATACACAGCATATCTGCAGATTGTAAAAGTAAATATGTGTTACATATTGCATACTTAGGTTGGAACATACAGATTATTTATATGGATAAACTATTTGTTTGCCACAACACCAGAGGAAGAGAGAAAGGCCAGTGTAACAGTGTGCATCGGTCTGCATTGCAACGGTGGTGTCACATTGCAAAAAATATCCACAAACAGATGAGAGGTGTGTCACTACTGTGGCACCACCACATCATACTGTGGCAGCATCTCACTGCCTCACTGCCACATCATGCTGGTGTCATGTTCATAGCTGTCCCTATGTATGCAGCTGTCCACTCTTTGTTCATAAACAAAAGCCAGACTACTCAGAACATTTTATAGGGTTTATTCCACTCCTATATTTGGCTGATCTTTTAATCAAGTCTCCAGCCATGTAGTTGTGGACAGTAGTGGACAGACATGTTTATCAACATGGTCTTCTTTGTAAACATTGCATTTTGAGCATGCACAGTTCATGGATGGACAGCAGTGTAAAAGAGGGTAGGTAGGAACACAATATGGTGTACTCAACAACATGGCTAAAGACTTGGTTAAAAGATTAGCCAAATAAAGGGATAAAATAGATCCTATAAAGTGTTCACAGTAATCAGATTTTTGTTTGTAAACAAAGGGAAGACAGTTATTTTCAAGGGAATAGTTATGAACATGACGTGTTTCTAGATAATTAATTCTATGCGTGTCTTGTTTAAGAAAAAGGACAAGAAAGGAGGAGCTCCTGAGTGGGAGCAGTGTAGCTCCACTGACTCAAGGCCATAAACACTAAGACAAAGTACTCATGCCTTGTGTGAGAACTCATTTGCTTATGGGGAAAAAAATCATGAACTCATATTCTTACAAAATTGAAAATAAAATTTTACTCTTTTGTAACAGAAAAAAAAAAATAAAATAAAATAAGAAAAAATAAAAAAATAAAATAAAAACATTGCCCTCAATAACATGTAATTAGGAAATATAAAATTTTACTGTTTTGCTCTGTTATACTGCATTAGCCTAATTTGCTAATGGGAAAAAAATCATGCACTCATATAATCATAGTTAAATTTTACTTTTTTGTTATAGAACAGAAGAATTAAAAAGATTATCCCTAATAACATGAAATTAAGAAGTATAAGATTTGACTGTTTTGCTGTCACCATTTCATACTGCATTGGTGCTGGGCTTAAGTTCTTTACATAGCCCAGTCTTGAGCATGATCTGAAGATAAGCACAAGGCCAATCAGAAGGCTGAGAACCTTTGTTAATGCAGCCCCTGGTCATTGAATATCAGGGTGCTGGTGAGTCTGGTCATTGAACGTCTGGGTATTGATGAGTGGTCATTGAATGTCTGTATAGTGATGAGTTGTCATTGAACATCCAGATATTGGAGGGATTGCTGTATGCCCAAGAATGTGAACTATTCCTTTATGGCTGAAACATGATATTGTTGCAGATGTATATATGCATTGCAGTTCTTCATTATTACTGATAGTAAGGACTTAGTGACAGGTTGGAGACAGATGGTGGAGGAAACACAGGCTGAGGAATGACAACTTTATGCCTGACTAGTTTTGCAGTAGCTTCTTCATTCCTCTGAAGAAGTCACTGCAAAACTACTGAGGAATAAAGTTGTCATTCCTCAGCCAGTGTTCCCTTCACCACTTGCCTCCATTACTGATAGTGTATAACCTTTATTGTATCTGTATACTGCTTTGCAGACTGGGTTTGTGAAGGCACTGAGCAGCAGCCCTTTGTCCTTCACAGCAGGATTCTGCCATGTGGAAAGAGTTATGCGTAACCTCTTTGTCAAAAAACTCTACTTGTGGCCACGATTTCATGTGGATGTAAATACCTGTTTGGAGAAGTTTCATGTAAGTATAATACATAAGTATTCTCATATTGACAATATTTCAATGATGGAAGTGTTCATTGTGTACTTTGAAAATTTTCATGCATGCTTATAATCAGAAGAGACTCTTCTGTTGTGGAATGTTGATTTAATAACTTTGAAAAGATTGCTCAAAATCATTGTCCTTAAGCTAGAGCCTTGTCTCAGCCAGAAAGTTTTGTATATATCATGTTTAAACGTAAGTCTTCAATATAAAATGTTTAATTTTCATCTATAACACAGTATTTCAGTTACTTTTAAACATTAAAGAGTATTCAGTGCATAACATTTTAAGAAAGTAATATTTTCCTACTTGTTTGTATTTTTTATATTGGTGAACCCTTCCTGATTTCAGCAGTCCCCACAAATGTGTCTTCACCATTTCTATGTTTGTCCAGCAAAGGCTAATTGGAGGGAGGGTTGCATGTTTTGCCCAAGAATGCTACTATGAATGATTAATGTTATTTATTAATGTCAGAAGATCACATGATGCCTTTTTTCCCATTCAAGAGTGCACACACTGTATTTTATTTATTTTTTTATGTAGGAAGGACACTGGCCAAGGGCAACAAAAATCTAATATAAAAAAATGCCCACTGAAATGCCAGTCCCATAAAAGGGTCAAAGCAGTGGTCAAAAATTGATGAATAAGTGTCTTGAAACCTCCCTCTTGAAGGAATTCAAGTCATAGGAAGGTGGAAATACAGAAACAGGCAGGGAGTTCCAGAGTTTACCAGAGAAAGGGATGAATGATTGAGAATACTGGTTAACTCTTGTGTTAGATAGGTGGACAGAATAGGGGTTAGAGAAAGAAGAAAGTCTTGTGCAGCGAGGCCGTGGGAGGAGAGGAGGCATGCAGTTAGCAAGATCAGAAGAGCAGTTAGCATGAAAATAGCGGTAGAAGACAGCTAGATATGCAACATTGCGGCGGTGAGAGAGAGGCTGAAGACAGTCAGTTAGAGAAGAGGAGTTGATGAGACGAAAAGCTTTTGATTCCACCCTGTCTAGAAGAGCAGTATGAGTGGAACACCCCCAGACATGTGAAGCATACTCCATACATGGACGGATAAGGCCCTTGTACAGAGTTAGCAGCTGGGGGGGTGAGTAAAACTGGCGGAGACGTCTCAGAACACCTAACTTCATAGAAGCTGTTTTAGCTAGAGATGAGATGTGAAATTTCCAGTTCAGATTATAAGTAAAGGACCGACCGAGGATGTTCAGTGTAGAAGAGGGGGACAGTTGAGTGTCATTGAAGAAGAGGGGGATAGTTGTCTGGAAGGTTGTGTTGAGTTGATAGATGGAGGAATTGAGTTTTTGAGGCATTGAACAATACCAAGTTTACTCTGCCCCAATCAGAAATTTTAGAAAGATCAGAAGTCAAGCGTTCTGTGGCTTCCCTGCGTGATATGTTTACCTCCTGAAGGGTTGGACGTCTATGAAAAGACGTGGAAAAGTGCATGGTGGTATCATCAGCGTAGGAGTGGATAGGACAAGAAGTTTGATGTAGAAGATCATTAATGAATAATAAGAAGAGAGTGGGTGACAGGACAGAACCCTGAGGAACACCACTGTTAATAGATTTAGGAAAAGAACAGTGGCCGTCTACCACAGCAGCAATAGAACAGTCAGAAAGGAAACTTGAGATGAAGTTACAGAGAGAAGGATAGAAACCGTAGGAGGGTAGTTTGGAAATCAAAGCTTTGTGCCAGACTCTATCAAAAGCTTTATAAGAATGAAGGATGTTTGGTTCCTTTTTTGCTGTATGGCCTCTTGCCATACAGCAAAAAAAAAAAAAAAGTGATGATATTCTTGAATGATGGCAGCATTCCAGTCCTTGAGTAGCTGGGTGATTCAGCTGACCAAAGCTTGACAGAAAATGTGTGTTGTGGGATAAAAAACAGATGTGCAGATTGCAATGTAATACCTCATTTCATTCAAGAACTGCACAAGCTGGATGTGAAGCCTGATTTTTTTTCAGGAATTAAAGATAGACAGATCTTGTTATTTTTTTAAATACATTTATTGACTGTCATTTCTTTATAGCCAGAAGTTGTGGAACTCCATCTATCAGTGACACCTGCAATGAAAGAAATTCAAATGGCTCTGCTTGACCTCATCACAGCCACTGTACAGGTGAGATTATGAGGTATATTAATTACTTTTTTTCTCTATGTATAGCTCTCATCCTGCCTAACATATAATGCACTACATGTAATGGTTCACTGTCTAAAATTGCATCACACAGCTAGTGATCTTTGAAGGCAAGAAGTGGCAAGTTTCAAGGTGTTGAGAGAATTAGCAGGGTTGTCACTTTCATGAACGACAGTTGTTATGACCTAAATTCAGTCCCCTTCACAGCTGCCACTACACTTGGGTCATCTTTCCCAAGATTAACTAATTATAGCCTAGTGCAGCCATAAACACAATGAATCCAGGCACCTACTGGTTGTCCACAGCTGTCAAGCATCAAGAGTTTAATCCACCAGCCAGGAAGGGAGCAATACAATTACCAATAAACTCACAAGCTGAGAAAGAATCGCAAACCATGTGCTAGGGAGGCACAGACAGAACAAATGACACACAGATATGAGGTTTATAATATTCTGTGAGCTACCTCACACCAGAGTTGGACCACCCACACCTACAGAAAATTACATCCTCCTGCTAGAGAGTGATCTACTTCTGGTCTCCCAGAAGACAGACAATACCCCCTGTATAATGGTAAAGTCTGGAGAGAGAACAAATATCTGCACACAGCAGAATATTACAAAGTCCTCTCTGGTTCCAAAGTTCCCAAAAGTAAGCTTTGGACACCAGTCACATTTAATGGCATGAAATGCTAATGAGACGAATACACTGCAGCTTTTAAGCCCTGAGAATGTCAGAGGACTGCTCCTGAGACTGCCAACAAGACGCAGCACACACAGACGGGGAGTAGGTAGGGCAAAGAATTCCCCAGAGATATCAGTAAACTTCAACAGGCTTGTGTGGAAATCCCTCCTACCTAGAATGACAGGGGTGTACTGCCACTGCACTCAACAATTACAAATAAGAGCAGCCCTCTAATGTATAATACCCCGCAGGATTTTGTGTGGACTCTAAGTCTCTCTCGCTTTGCAACACGTCCTGCTATTCCAATGCTTTAATACCAACTGATGCATGAAAAACAGATTCTATCTGCTGTCCCAGGCAGCAGACAGTGACTCATGCTGTGGGGGAGGGGAACAACAGGGGAGAGATGGGGAGGGGGAAGGCAGCCAGCCACACGCCCAACACGGCTCACTGTATTGCCCCGTATGGCTGATTATTTTACAAAAAAAAAAATGCTGTAGATTTATCAGAGGGGCTGGATTGAATATAACTATTTTATGGGAAAGGGCAACTCCCCTATTACATGATGTATTAATATCAAATTCTGGGGAACAAAAAGAAGTGGGTGAAAACTTGAGGAGAATGATGGTAGGTGATTAACATATAATTCTTACACAAAACGGAGTAGGAAAAGGCAGGAACTATCATACTTCAGGCACCCTCGCTCTTTCTCTCTCATTGCTCTCTCTCTCTCACTGCTTTTTCTCTCTCTCTCTCTCTCTCTCTCTCTCTCTCTCTCTCTCTCTCTCTCTCTCTCTCTCTCTCTCTCTCTCTCTCTCTCTCTCTCTCTCTCTCTCTCTCTCTCTCTCTCTCTCTCTCTCTCTCTCTCTCTCTCTCTCTCTCTCTCTCTCTCTCTCTCTCTCTCTCTCTCCTCTCTCTCTCTCTCTCTCTCTCTCTCTTTTCATCTTTCAGTTTTTTCTCGTTTCCATTACACTACTCATAACACATTCTTCTCTAATTGTTTTCAGTGAGTTGCCTGTTTAAATGTCCCTGTCTGGTGCTGTGCATTGTCTGTGCAGCAATCTTGCCAGTGTTTTTTTTGTTAGAAAGAGTGGCTTATATGTAAATTATGCCTGGGCCCTATCCACTGTTTCTTTAGATTAAAACTAGTATGAAAGTAGCAAAGAAATGTTCTGCAAATCCTTAATTTTTGCATTTTTCAACTACCTCAGTGTGCAACACCTGTCACATACTGCAGCTGACATGATGCTAGGCTAGCTTGTTGCCTGAGACACGTGTCTGATGAAGGGCAGGAATGTGTATTTACCTAGTTGTATTTTACAGTAGAAGAGCTATGCTTGTCCTATCCTGTCTCCATATCTATAATCGTCTAGCTGAGCTTTAAATTCATGTTTGAATTCATAAACATTCCTTGCTTGAACTGCTGTTTCATCTAAACTGTTCCACATTTCAATGCTTCTGCTCAGGAAACTATATTTCTTGATGTCTCTTCTACATACTGTTCTTCTTTAACCCTTAAACAGCAAGGTGTATTGTAACTTGAAACTCTCTCTCAATATGAGAAAATATTATATTACCTACTTAATCCTGCATGATATTTTAGTAATAATGGTAATGAAAATAAACTTGTATTTCTGTATGTGAGCTGAGGCAAAATCTGTGGTCAGAACACAAAGAAAAGATGGCATGGTAATGCGCTGTGCTGTGGGAATGCTCTCTCTCTCTCTCTCTCTCTCTCTCTCTCTCTCTCTCTCTCTCTCTCTCTCTCTCTCTCTCTCTCTCTCTCTCTCTCTCTCTCTCTCTCTCTCTCTCTCTCTCTCTCTCTCTCTCTCTCTCATTCATTCTCACTCTCTCTCTCATTCATTCTCACTCTCTCTCTCATTCATTCTCTCTCTCTCTCTCTCTCTCTCTCTCTCTCTCTCTCTCTCTCTCTCTCTCTCTCTCTCTCTCTCTCTCTCTCTCTCTCTCTCTCTCTCTCTCTCTCTCTCTTTTTTTTTTTTTTTATACAAATCTACATGATATGTGTTTACAGAGTTGCTGTACATATACTTTACATATTTCATACAACAATTTAGGCTAAAGAAGTCACTGTTAATGCCTTCTATCTGAAAGCCTCTCTCTGTTTGTCTGTTGCAACCACACATTCACTGCAGTCTTGAACTGCTGCCTGGTCCAGCCCTCAACACTTGGCTGCACGGTAACAAACTCGTTCCACCAGCCAATGTATGTGTTCAGAAACTGTCTTTGATGGTGCCACGTTCTGCACCTGGGCTGGTGCAGCTCCCCAGGGGCACGTGTGACAGCTCTGGTGGTGACTTCGGCATGTCGGGCAGGCTGCCGGAGAGCCTGTAGGTGCGGCACCCGTTGCTGTTGCACCTTGAACATGACGGTGAGGCCCGCCACGTCTCGTCGGTGCTGGAGGGGTGTGCAGTGCAGGCTGAAGGCCGAGCTCACTGTTCCTGATGAGTCTCGCCGCTCGGTCCTGCACCTTGTCCAGGAGAGCTAGGTGCTTGTTTGCCGTGCCGCCCCAGGCCAGGCACGCGTACTCCAAGGAGGAGCGGACCTGCGCCTTGTAGAGTAACTCCAGTCCCTTGGCGTCAAGGAGGTAGGAGATTCTCCTCAGGGATGCCAGCTTCCCTGAGGCCTCTCTGGCGAGTCGCTCCACGTGGGTTCTGAAGGTCAACTTACGGTCGTAAGTGACCCCCAGCACCTCCACCTCATCCCGCGGCGTCAGTGTCTCCCCGTTGAAGGTGAGGCGCGGGGCTCTACTTGTCCTGTTGATAGTGAGCTGCTGGGTTTTGTGAGCGGCAAACTTTACTTGCCACTTCCTTCCCCAGGCTGCAACACGGCTCAGGGTGGCGTTGATGTCGTGGTTGGCTGCAGCTTCCTCCTCCAGTCCGTAGCTGTGGGATAGTGTTATGTCATCTGCAAACGCCTTCGCGGTAGGAACGAGGTGCATCAGATCATTGACATACACATTCCACAGCAAAGGGCCGAGGCAGCTCCCTTGAGGAACACCTGCCCTTATGGGCTGTGGATTTGATTCCCACCCATTGATGATTACTTTGAGATGTCTGTCTCTCAAGTAATTCTCAAAGAGCTGGAGGAGAGCCCCGTCCACGCCTATAGCACGGAGCTTTGTGGTGAGGGCTGTGTGCCACACTTTGTCGAACGCCCCCTCGATGTCAAGAGCCACGACAGCCGTGGTCTTCCCTTGGTCCAGGGCCCCACTCCACTCCGTCGAGAGGAGCAGGTGCAGGTCTGCTGCCGACCTCCCCTGCCTGAACCCAAACTGTCTGTTGCTCAGCAGGTGGTGCCTCTCGAGGTGCCGCGTGACTCTCGAGGCCGCAACAGTTTCCAGCACTTTGCTCAGCACAGGCAGCAGGGACACGGGTCTGTAGTTTTTTGCCTCTGTCTTTGCATTTTTCTTGTGCAGAGGCACCACACTACTCCCCTTCCACATTTCAGGCCATGTGGCGTTGCTGAGGCAGTGGTTAAAGAGTGAAGCGAGTGGGCGCGCCAGCTCCGCAGCACACTATCGGAGTATGCGGGGACTAATGTCCTGTGGCGCCACCGCTTTTTTCTCGTCCAAGTTTGCGAGTATCACTTTCACTTCCTCTTCATTTGTGTTCACTGTCTCTAGTGTTTCTTTCACGATTTGAGGGAGTAGCGGAGATGGTCTTTCAGGGTCGGGGATGCACATTTTTTCGGCGAAGTGCTTGGCCAGGAGGTCCGCTTTGTCACGAGCAGTGTGGGCAATGCTGCCGTCTGCCCGGTGGAGTGCAGGGATGGAAGTGCCCCGCGACTCACCCTGCTGGTCCTTGACAAGGCTCCACCACTGTTTACAACCAACCTTGCCTCCTCTTAGCTTACTCTTGAGGTTAGCTTTCCACTGCTCCACTGCCCATGTTTGCGTGGTATTCATGTGTATTGTTGCCTCTCGGTGCCTTAACCTGTTCCTGGCAGTGGGGTGTCTCTTAAGAGCACGCCAGGCTCGGTGCTTGGCATCAGAGGCAGAGCGGCACGCAGGGCCAAACCAGGGCTGGTCTGATGCCTTGGTTTTGTGGTCCGAGTGCGGCACTCAGCGGGCCTGCAGGGCGTGGAGCAGCTGGGTGAGCCGCCTCACCTGCTGGTTAGCGTCGCCATGCAGCACGTCTCCCCAGTCTGTGGTCTTCAGGGCGGCACGGAGGGCATCCCAGTCAGCGGCCTCCCACCTCCAGAGGGTGCGGGTAAAGCTCTCCTCTCGTGGTGTCCTGAATTGTATCCTGGTGAGGACAGCCACGTGGTCTGAAGTGCCCACAAAGTCGAGTGGATAACACTGTACTGTGTGGGGAGGGAGGTCCGTCACTACTGGGTCCAGGGATGACCCAGACCTGTGCGTGGGGAAGGTGACATAATTATGCATGTCGTGCACAACCAGTAGGGAGTTAAAAGCGTCTCTCACCGTATGCTGGTTCAGGTCGCCAATCACTACTACATTGTCACACTGACTGGCCGTCATGAAAGTGTCTAAGTTTTCTGACAGGTAGTCTAGCAACACTGTTCCCTGCGATGGAGGCCGATAGCAGCCCACACACAACAGACCTTTCCCATTACTGTCTGTTATTTTTAATGCCAGGAGCTCAAGTTCCCCGGGCACGGGCGTGGGAGGCTCTACCACCTGAGCACTGACCGTCTCTTTGTAGCAGAAGGCCACGCCCCCGCCTTGTGTAGAGCGGTCTTTCCTTACCCAGGCCGAATACCCTTTAACTCGGGCGTAATTATCTGGCACCTTGGAATCGATAAAGGTCTCACACACGAACACTAAATCTATATTATTCTTAATGATAACACTGTGAGTGAGCTCACCAATGTTCGTATGGAAGCCTCTCACGTTGGCTTACACTATCTTAAGTTCACTATTGGGCAGCTTGTGACATCGCTGGATAGTATTGGGGAGCTGCTCCATACTGGAAGCCATAGGGGTGAGGGGCAAGAAGCCAGGGGAATTGGGAAGCTGGCGGCACTATAGGGGTTACCGGTCGGGGCTCGGCCAGCCTCTGGCGTGAAGCAGGCTGCTGAAGCTGCCAAGCAACGTTTCTCAGCGCGAGTAACGTTTCTTGGCCACTCTGCTTCACTGCCTGCACCAGCTCCTGTTGCCTCTCGTCGGCAGCCCTCGCACGGCAGTCCAAGGCTGAGTGGAAGCGCCCTCGACAGTATTCACACACCTTCCTAGGGCGCTGCTCTGGCGTGTGACGTGGACTGCTGCTCTGAGGACGCCTGGACTGGTAATGTTGCTCCAATCCCTGCCGAGGTAGTGGTGCTGCCTCTCTCTCCGAGAGGGCGTTCTGTCTCGTTGCTGGCCTTTTCTTTCTTTTGAGCGGTCGTTGGTGCCCTCCTGTCTGTCTGTCCTCCGTGGAGCTGTTGCCGCTCGTCCGTGTCTCTCGACGAATACCACCTGTTGGTGGCGTCGGCTGCCCGGGCTGAGAGAAGGATGTGGGAGGAGCGACTGACAGCGCTTGACCTCTTCCCTCCGATGATACGAGCGCGGGGTGATGTGAGGATGGGAGAGGAGTGAAGGACAGCGCCTCACCTCGTTCCTCAGCTGATTCGAGCGAGGAATGATGTGAGGAAGGGGGTAGGGGCCGTTTGGGGGGTGATCCTCCTTGTCCTTACCCCTCCGCTGCTTCAGGCGCCGGGTCAGGTGATGAAGAGCGAGGGGTGTTGGTCGGTGGGGGGGACAGAGACGTATTTTCCGGGGTGTCCGCGGAGACGGTGGATACAACCTCACTCAGAATTTTGTGAGGTCTGGCTGAACAAGCCACTGACCTCTGCTGCAGGTCCTCGCTGGTGTGAGTGGCCAAGATGGTGTCCACTACGGATATGGCCTCCACTAGCACACACCTTTTCTCGGCAAGACCTGCAGTTATGGCTCTGTA
Organism: Scylla paramamosain; assembly: GCF_035594125.1. NCBI lineage: Eukaryota > Metazoa > Arthropoda > Malacostraca > Decapoda > Portunidae > Scylla > Scylla paramamosain. The sequence goes on along the minus strand of NC_087171.1, from coordinate 1,929,907 downwards.
GTTTGTCAGCTGACCTTTTGTCGTGGCCAGCTCACTGCGAACCTTTCTTAGCTGTTGTATCAGCTCCTCCTTTGTTAGGTTGTCCAGGCCGTCCTCTTGCTGCTCCTCAACCAGATCTGCTGATGGTGTAGGGGGAAGAGAGGAGGAGGGAAGGGACGCTGTAGGTTCTTGTGAGTTTTCCACAAAAAATGTGACAGGATCAGTTATCCCCGCCAGGGCGCGGAGCTGACCTGTGTCGCCACACCTGTACTCTGTCGCGTCGCCCAGACAGTGGACGTGGCAGAGGTTGGGGCAGGCTTCTGTGGTGCACTGCTGATCGGTCGTCGGTGACGCCTTACGGCCACAGACTGTACACCAGTAACTTGGTCTGTACCCACAGAGACCTTTCGGTCTTTCTATGCGGCACTCATAGCACTCCAACACTATTCTGTGGGTGTAGTGGGGTGGGCGTAGCGGGGCGGGTGCGTCGGGGAGAGGGGTGCGTGGGGCAGCTTCGTCAGCGCGATAATCCCTTAATGATTGTGGGTGCAGCTTGGTGGAATTCCCAAGAGATTTCAGCCCCCGGAGCCTAAGCAGGGTGAGGTCAGGTCGACTAGCTCCTTACCGTGAACACCGTGCAGCAAGGTAGACGTGAACACGTCTACCTTGCTGCACTTCTCACTGTCACTGTAATGTCGCTGCACTGCACTGCACTGTTAACACTGCACTCACTCACTGTACATTTCACGATGTTGGTGCCTCCGGCAATACAGAACACCAAGGCCTTGTAGAACACAGTAAACTCGACGTCCATGTGCTGGCGATGTTGCGTTTCAGTGTGTCGCTGTTTCCACTTAAGTAACTTTTCTTCCACCAGTAAGTTTACAGGTTTTTAATATGGAAAAACACCCGTGTGTCGTGAATAGAATGAAGTTCGATATGATATATGGTTCTCACACTGCCGGAGCGACCTCGGACCTCGTCCTCTCTCTCTCTCTCTCTCTCTCTCTCTCTCTCTCTATCTCTCTCTCCATTTTGGCATGAAAGTACCTGTTGGTAATCTTGCTATTTGCTCTTGTATCTCCACTGGACTGTCTTGTGCTGTCACCAGCTTCTTCCCACGTTATATCTTCTGATTTCTGTCTATTCCCTTCTTTCTTCTGTCATTGTGCTTCTCTTCCTACGTCTACCTCTGTTCTTGCGCCTTCTTAGGTATTATTCATAATTTTTCTGCTCCTGCATTGTCTTGGGTCACAACACAAGTAGAGACAAGAAATCAAGAAACTGCTGGAAGAGCTGGATATTAGAAAAGCTTTGGGACCAGATCAAGTAAATGGATGGATATTAAAAGACTGCAGGGAACAAGTGGAAGAACACATAAGGGATATAATTAACAGCTCATTGAAAAAAGGAAAAGTACCAAGGGAATGGAAAAGAGCTAACACAGTGCCAATATACAAAGGGGGAAATAAAATGGAACCATTAAATTATCAACTGGTGTCACTAACAAGTATTGTAGGCAAGCTTTGTGAAACAGTAGTGAAAGATAGATGGGTGGAATATTTAGAAAATGAAAAGATAATCACAGAAAAGCAATTTGGATTTGGAAAAGGAGATCCTGTGTCACAAATCTAATGAGCTATATGAGAGTAATAGATGGAGTACAATAGAGGGACAGATGGGTTGATATGGTATACCTGGATCTCAAAAAAGGTTTCGATAAAGTTCATCACAAAAGCTAGAGAATGGAGGACTAAAGGGAGCAACATTGAGATGGATGGTGGATTATTTACAAGGGAGGGAAATGAGAACAGTAATCAGAAACACTAAGTCACATTGGCACAGAGTGACATATGGGGTACCGCAAGGATCTGTGTTGGCACCTGTTATGTTTCAAATATATGTAAATGATATGATAGAGGATCTAAATAGTTATATAAACCTGCTTACTGATGATGGAAAAATAATGAAAATAATAAAGGATGAAAATGACTGCGAGGATATTGACAAGATTCATGCATGGAGCCAAAGATGGAAACTGGAATTTAATGCCTGAAAATGCCATGTCTTGGAAATAGGAAAAATTAAAAAGAGACCTTGGTGGTGAAAGTACAAAATAGGAGGAGAAATAATAATGAAAAGTAATGAAGAAAAAGATTTGGGAGTAATGATTCAGGACACTCACTTGAAAGACACATAAATGGGATATTTGGCTCAGCACACAGCTTGTTAACAAACATTAATGTGGTGTTTAATTATTTAGATAAGGAAATGAGGAAAATTATAACAAGCATGATATGTCCTAGATTAGAATATGCAGCAGTAGTTTGGGATCAACACAGAATAAAAGATATATGGAAACTGGAAAGAATACAGAGGATAGTGAAGAAGATGGTACCAGAATTGAAAGATTTAAGGTATGAAGGAAGACTTGAAGAGATGGGATTACCAAACTGCAAGAGAGAAGAGAAAGAGGAGACCTGATAACAATGTACAAATTAATAAACAATATAGAAAGAAGAGACAGAAATGATGTGGTACTGCAGATGGAGGAGGGAGAGAGAGATAAGGGGGCTTGGGAAGAAAATAAAGAAGAGTGGATGTTCATACAACATCAAGATATACAGCTTCCCTTGTAGAACTATGGAAATCTGGAATGATGTGAAGGAAGAGATGGCTGTGGCAAACAGTGTACACATGTTTAAAGAGAAACTTGATAAATATAGTTATGGAGACAGGACAAAATGAGGTTTAGCTTGTGCCCTGTACAATACAACTAGGTAAATACAACTAGGTAAACACACACACACACACACACACACATGTGTGCGTGTGTGCATGTGTGCAAAGATCTCAAAGCAGCCATACTCCGGCATTTTTGGTGAAAAAGCACAAAGAAAGCACTTGTTCCACCCGGCATGTCACATAAGTTGCCAGACACCTCCTCCTATAAATCAGAACTGAGACCTCTATTCCAGGAGAGAATCACTTGCCTCCCCAGCGATTTAGTTGCCATGTCTCCAGAACATGTCAGAGGAAAATGATATGTCTGAATTCAAAACTCTAGGCACGAAAAATCATGCCTTGGCAGATGATCACTGCTGCGCATGAGCTTCCGGGTTGTGCCTAAATAGATCACTACTGTTTAGGGGTTAATTTCATACTGTGTCCTCTTTTGTCTCTTGAGTCCTACACAAACATGTCTTCTTTGTCAACTTGGTCCTTCCCCTTCATAACCCTGTATATAACTATCAGGTCTCCTCTTTCTCTTCTTGGCTGTAATGTTGGAAGTTCTAATCTCTTTAGTCTATCTTCATAAGATAAATCTCTCAAACATGGAACCATTTTTGGTTACAGCTCTTTGAATCCTTCCTATATTCCTTATTTCTTTTTTTATGAGGTGACCAAACAGTTGTGGCATATTCCAGTCTGGGTCAAATCATAGATTCTATCAACTTTTCATCATCTTTTCATCCATGTAAGTAAATGCCCTTTTTATCTTTCTCAGTAACTGTGACAGAGCATCTTCATAAAGAATATCATCTACCTTTAATCTGTCTACACTTTTTTTTCATTTTTCCATTTACATATCTGTTAAAGAGTTCCAACTCATTATTGCATTTGTCAACTACCTCTTTCTCATAATTCCTTTCCTCTTCTCTTAAGATTCAGACATACTCATTTCTTGCTATAAATTCTTCCCATTCCTTATACCCTTCTCTTTCTCTCCATCTATTCTAAGCTGCTTCTTTTTCTCCTCTTGCTAGGTTATATCTTGTATTATACCAGTCTTTTTTCTTTTTCACCTTGTTAATTATGATCTTTGGTATGTATCTACTGACCCTTCACTATAGACTTTCATAAATGTATCCCACTTTTCCTGTGTATTTCTCACCATGAGCAGTTGTTTCCAATCTGTGTCCACAAAGAATTTCCTCAACTTAATAAAATCTGCCTTCCTGTAGTTATGTCTTCCACTCTTGTAAGTTTCACTCCTGTTTTCTACTACATTCTTACCTAATTTAAACTCAGTTAACAGATGATCACTTTTGCCCAAAGGGCACTGATAATTCACTGTGTAACAAAATTTCACTTTTGTCTTGTCCTTGGCCCCAACCATAATTTTCCAGTTATTTCCAATGAAACCAAATAGAGTCATTTTGATCCTAAAACTTTGCTTTTGTGGTTAGAATAATGAATTTACATTTTTGCCATATTTCATTATAGTATGGGTTACTATTGGTTTCCATGTCAGGTAAAGACCTTTGCAAAATCTCAGTTGCTTACCTAGTTGCTTTTGAAATGTTGCAAATAAGTTAAAATGATAAAATAAAGAATATGAAGTGTTCTAAAAATTTTAAGTTTTAATAAAGTCATTCTTGAACTGACCAGATCTAGCAAGAAATTTCTCATATTTAGAAGAATTTGCTTACATTTTAGAAATCTCATATCTTTCACAATGTTCTACCAGACACTTTTAGAAGTTTCTAGAACATTTTAGAACATTCTATTCAATGTAAATATTTCCAGAATATTCTAGAACTTTCTAGAATACAGTAGAAATATGTAGAAGTATCAAGTATTTTTCAGAATCTACAAGAATTTTCTAGAATGATTCAGAATATTCTAAAGTATGTTCAAGAATATTTTAGAAAGATTGAGAACATTCTGGAACACATTCTAGGAAGACTAAGAATATTCTAGAGTACTGCTTGACAATATAAAAGTAGTATGGGTTTGCAGACCACCAATCAGTTCTGCTTTGGGTGCCTGAGAAGACACATCACAAGAGGTGAAATGGCATCATTCTCCAGATGCATTTTGCTACATATGTGGTCAATTCATTAAGACAAGAGCAAAGAAGTTCTCTGTGATAGCATCTGGAAAAATGTGTGAAGCTTACAAAGAATATTTTGCTGTGCAAGTTGGGGACCAAGACAAGCTTCTACTGGAAACTTTGAACTACAACAAGTATGGCTAGGAAGTTACTGGAGACCTCAAGATGGTGGCTTTCTTGATGGGACTGCAAGGTTTTACCAAGAATCCCTGTTTTCTTTGCCTTTGGGACAGTGGAGACAGAGCAGGACATTACCAAAGAAAGCACTGGCCTCCAAGGTCTGACACTGCAGTGGGAGCACACAATATCAAATATGAGCCATTGGTGAATCCTCAAAAAAAGTTTGGTTTCCTCCACTACACATCAAACTGGGTCTCATGAAAAAGTTTGTTGCAGCTCTTGACAAGGAGTCTGCTGCCTTCAAGTATCTTCAAGACTTCTTTCCTAAGCTTTCAGAGGCAAAGGGCTGGTATCTTCATTGGAGCACAATTAAGGAAAATTATGGAGTGCTCAGAATTTATATAGAAGCTCACAGAAAAAGAGAAAAAAAGCTCAGGAGTGTTTCATTGCTGTAGTACAGGCCTTTCTTGGCAACAACAAGGCTGATAACTATAAAGAACTGGTTGAAGCTTTAGTGAAAAGCTATGGTAAGGTGGGCTGCAGAATGCCCTTGAAGGTCCATACCCTAGATGCTCACCTCAACTACTTCAAGGAGAATATGGAAGCATATTCAGAGGAACAAGGGGAGCACTTCCACCAAGATATAATGAACTTTGAACAGATATCTGGAATCCTTCAATGAAAGCATAATGGGAAACTACATTTGGGGGCTCATACATGAAAGTGATTTGTTGTTTTCATGCAAATCAAGAAAAACTCAGTTTTTAAACCTAAAAATTAGTTTCAGAAGTTTTAAAATAAATTTTTGTGTCATTTGAATTTATTTTTTTTTGTTTTCTGTCCAAAAATGGTGAAAATGGTGAAATTTAGCTAATTTGGGGTAAAAAATAATTCTAAAAGCCTCAAAAGTAAAGTTTGAAAGGAATAATTTATATTTTCTATTGTTTTGCAATGAAAAGAGTTGGAAAATAATGCTTGGTTGTTAGAGACAAAAATTGTGTTACATTTTTTTTTTTTTATGTAGGAAGGACAATGGCCAAGGGCAACAAAAATCCAGTAAAAAAATATGCCCACTGAAATGCCAGTCCCATAAAAGGGTCAAAGCAGTGGTCAAAAATTGATGAATAAGTGTCTTGAAACCTCCCTCTTGAAGGAATTCAAGTCATAGGAAGGTGGAAATACAGAAGCAGGCAGGGAGTTCCAGAGTTTACCAGAGAAAGGGATGAATGATTGAGAATACTGGTTAACTCTTGCGTTAGAGAGGTGGACAGAATAGGGGTGAGAGAAAGAAGAAAGTCTTGTGCAGCGAGGCCACGGAAGGAGGGGAGGCATGCAGTTAGCAAGATCAGAAGAGCAGTTAGCATGAAAATAGCGGTAGAAGACAGCTAGATATGCAACATTGCGGCGGTGAGAGAGAGGCTGAAGACAGTCAGTTAGAGGAGAGGAGTTGATGAGACGAAAAGCTTTTGATTCCACCCAGTCTAGAAGAGCAGTATGAGTGGAACACCGCCAGACATGTGAAGCATACTCCATACATGGACGGATAGGGCCCTTGTACAGAGTTAGCAGCTAGGGGGGGTTGAGAAAAACTGGCGGAGACGTCTCAGAACACCTAACATCATAGAAGCTGTTTTAGCTAGAGATGAGATGTGAAGTTTCCAGTTCAGATTATAAGTTAAGGACAGACCGAGGATGTTCAGTGTAGAAGAGGGGGACAGTTGAGTGTCATTGAAGAAGAGGGGATAGTTGTCTGGAAGGTTGTGTCGAGTTGATAGATGGAGGAATTGAGTTTTTGAGGCATTGAACAATACCAAGTTTGCTCTGCTCCAATCAGAAATTTTAGAAAGATCAGAAGTCAAGCGTTCTGTGGCTTCCCTGTGTGATATGTTTACCTCCTGAAGGGTTGGACGTTTATGAAAAGACGTGGAAAAGTGCAGGGTGGTATCATCAGCATAGGAGTGGATAGGACAAGAAGTTTGGTTTAGAAGATCATTAATGAATAATAAGAAGAGAGTGCGTGACAGGACTGAGGAACACCACTGTTAATAGATTTAGGAGAAGAACAGTGACCGTCTACCATAGCAGCGAGAGAACGGTCAGAAAGGAAACTTGAGATGAAGTTACAGAGAGAAGGATAGAAAATGTAGGACGGTAGTTTGGAAATCAAAGCTTTGTGCCAGACTCTATCAAAAGCTTTTGATATGTCCAAGGCAACAGCAAAAGTTTCACCAAAATCTCTAAAAGAGGATGACCAAGACTCAGTCAGGAAAGCCAGAAGATCACCAGTAGAGCGGCCTTGACGGAACCCATACTGGCGATCAGATAGAAGGTTGTGAAGTGATAGATGTTTAAGAATCTTCCTGTTGAGGATAGATTCAAAAACTTTAGATAGGCAGGAAATTAAAGCAATAGGACGGTAGTTTGAGGGATAAGAACGGTCACCCTTTTTAGGAACAGGTTGAATGTAGGCAAACTTCCAGCAAGAAGGAAAGGTAGATGCTGATAGACAGAGCTGAAAGAGTTTGACTCGGCAAGGTGCAAGCACAGAGGCACAGTTTCGGAGAACGATAGGAGGGACCCCATCAGGTCCATAAGCCTTCCGAGGCTTTAGGCCAGCGAGGGCATGGAAAACATCATTGCGAAGAATTTTAATAGGTGGCATGAAGTAGTCAGAGGGTGGAGGAGAGGGAGGAACAAGCCCAGAATCGTCCAAGGTAGAGTTTTTAGCAAAGGTTTGAGCGAAGAGTTCAGCTTTAGAAATAGATGTGATAGCAGTGGTGCCATCTGATTGAAATAGAGGAGGGAAAGAAGAAGAAGCAAAGTTATTGGAGATATTTTTGGCTAGATGCCAGAAATCACGAGGGGAGTTAGATCTTGAAAGGTTTTGACATTTTCTGTTAATGAAGGAGTTTTTGGCTAGTTGGAGAGCAGACTTGGCATGGTTCTGGACAGAAATATAAAGTGCATGAGATTCTGGTGATGGAAGGATTAAGTACCTTTTGTGGGCCACCTCTCTATCATGTATCGCACAAGAAGAAGCTGTGTTAAACCAAGGTTTAGAAGGTTTAGGATGAGAAAAAGAGTGCGGAATTTACGCCTCCATGCCAGAAACTATCACCTCTGTTATGCGCTCAGTACACAAAGATGGGTCTCTGACACGGAAGCAGTAGTCATTCCAAGGAAAATCAGAAAAATATCTCCTCAGGTCCCCCCAACTAGCAGAGGCAAAACGCCAGAGGCACCTTCACTTAGGGGGATCCTGAGGAGGGATTGGAGTGATAGGACAAGATAAAGATATGAGATTGTGATCGGAGGAGCCCAACGGAGAAGAAAGGGTGACAGCATAAGCAGAAGGATTAGATGTCAGGAAAAGGTCAAGAATGTTGGGCGTATCTCCAAGACGGTCAGGAATACGAGTAGGGTGTTGCACCAATTGCTCTAGGTCATGGAGGATAGCAAAGTTGTAGGCTAGTTCACCAGGATGGTCAGTGAAGGGAGAGGAAAGCCAAAGCTGGTGGTGAACATTGAAGTCTCTAAGAATGGAGATCTCTGCAAAAGGGAAGAGGGTCAGAATGTGCTCCACTTTGGAAGTTAAGTAGTCAAAGAATTTCTTATAGTCGGAGGAGTTAGGTGAGAGGTATACAGCACAGATAAATTTAGTATGAGAGTGACTGTAGTCGTAGCCAGATGGTGGAAAACTCGGAAGATTCATGAGCGGGGGCACGAGAGGAGGTTAAGTCATTGCGCACGTAAACGCAGCATCCAGCTTTGGAACGAAAATGAGGGTAGAGAAAGTAGGAGGGAACAGAAAAGGGGCTACTGTCAGTTGCCTCAGACACCTGAGTTTCAGTGAGGAAAAGAAGATGAGGTTTAGAAGAGGAGAG